>NW_024467312.1:400181-572129 GCF_000600275.1 Aspergillus ruber CBS 135680 | reverse complement strand
AAGAAAATAGCCAGATACTGCCATAAATGCCTGTTGAAAGGGAGAGGTCCAACAATCTAATGCTAGTGAGAGTTTTGCATCTGCTGGCAGTTGTTGTAGGACCCTCTGTTGCTGTTCTTTCACAAAGCCTTGTAGTCGTGTTCGAATTGCCTTTGCAGAAGGAATTTCTGGGCGAGTTGATGCAAGACGACTGAAGTGAATGACATCATGGAATTCAGGGTGTTCGATAAATTGAAAAGGGAGACGTGATATAGCCAGTAGTTGTGTAAGCTTATATTCCCATTCATCCTGAGTGAAGACAGCAGATTTGGGAGCATGTTTTGCCTGTTCAAGTTAGTATATTGAATACAATAGCAAAGGAAAGAATTAATAATTAGATATAACATTACCGCATGATTTAGTGCCTGTTTAATATTCGGCTTTCTAGAAGCCTTACGGCAGTTAACACCCTTCATATGCTTATTCATGGAGGATGTTCCATGACGGGAATTAGCAGGATGGTCAAGAACTGCAATACACTGGTTACACATCACTGCAGGCCTCCCAGTCTTCACATCTGCCACCTGGTCAAACTGTTTCCAACAATCTGACTGATGTCTTGTATCCCAATTAATTCGCTTTTTCGTCCCATAATCTGTCCCGAGCCACCAAGCTACAAAGGCATCCCGTTCCATTTCGTTGTATTTGTGAGTGTAGAGAACATATCCTTGGTTTTGATCAGGGCCCACACGGTGAAGAAAGCTAGGGATAGGAGGAGGCGAAAGCAGAGTTTCAGAGATGTCTGAGTTGGCCACTATGGCATCTTGGCTTCCTGAGGACTCAGGTGTATATAGCTGCGAGTTGTTAGGAAAATGAGAGTAAAAAGAATCTGAAGTATCCCCCTCACAAGCTGAGGAGGATGGAGGGTTGGAGAAATGCCAGGACATAGTACAGAATATAGGTGGGTGTAAGGGAGGGACTAGGAAGGGGGGAGGGACTAGAGAGTAAGAGACTTACAAAAAAAAGATCCAGTATAATAGTCAGTAGAATTTGCAATGACTAGGGGACACAAGAACCAAGTTGTAATGGCTGAATGTGGCCATACCATTGTGCTAGAAGCGGCCATATGCTGCAAGCGGCCATGAATCCATAGAATGGATAAAAGCCCCTCATTCCATAGATAGATTCCCCTTCTTAATTCCTTCCTCTCCAGATTCGATATTCTCGTAAAACACTAGTTTAAATAGGAATATCAATTCATTATTCTCCACTAGCCCAAGTTCATGACGCAAGCGACTTAGGGAGCTGGAGATCTTGAGTGGATAAATCATAATATGACCCACATAGTATCCTGTATCTCACGTAGTATTCCATATCTCATGTAGTATCTCCTAATCTCTCTTAATCCTAAGGGTGGGGAGGGTCACCCACACAGGTGACCCTAAGGACCCTCACATGCTGAAGAGCCGCAGGAGGCCAATACTTAGCGGTCAAAATCACTTAATTTGGCCATCCAAGAACTAGTATATTTGGTATTATTCAAAGGGTAAAAGTAAGGATTTAGTGGCAAGAGAGGTGAATGGGCCATAAATCACTGAAGCTGACCTGTAACTTCAAAGATATCCTTCCAAAAAATATTCCAATAGCCGCTCGTGAATACATCTGTTAAATATATATATTTTCATCGGCGCTATGTGCATGGTTTTCAACAGCTTTCATAGTTCACCCTTTTCGGCAGAATCACTCAGGAAGCTATTTGTTTACTTTGCATTATTTATACCTTCACGTGGCTCTTCAAGATAAATACCTTTGAATGAAGTAATGTCCTCTTCTCTTTTTCCTAGTTTAGATGTTCATCGAGTACATTCCTTCTACAGGAACTAGCTATCATAATACTATATCCAAGGACTAATGTATATTGACTATGTAATGGTAACTTACATATTATCACTTATAATTAATATAATCTTAAAAATTTTGATCAGAAGTAATATAAATCAGAGAGATTTTGTAGGAAGCTATTATGTGAATTGATTCTAGGGCTCATACAATACCTATCATCCGAAGTAGCAGAACAGGAGTAATGTGTTACGGTGTAAATAACAGGTCTGTATTAAGATTAATCATCATTTTTATGCATCCAAATCGGGTAAAGCGTGGGAATTTTTATGAAAATGAGGGTCGACGAGGGTCCTTGAGGGTCACCCACACGAGGTCTGGCGAGGGTCGAGGGTCGGGTGAGGGTCGCGAGTGTTATACCCGCCCCTCGCGAGGGTCGGGTGGAGGGTCCAACCTTTGGACCCTCATGAGGGTCTGGGCGAGGTCTACTATAGCGTGAACTAACAACTAGTAGTGAAGGAAAGGAACGAAACCTAATATTATGGGCTAGGCCCGCAGTGCTATTGACTAGGTACCACACAAACCAGTCTAAACAACTCAAATATCGGCTCACATTTTGGACAATGACAAGAAATGTGGCCATTATAAGTCCAATCAGTTAGACCCACGTGCATCAAGTTTACGACACGACTGCTCTTTGTTGTTCAGCAGACTTGACCCCAATAATCATGTTCGGACTTTCGCTCAGTACGCTACTTATAGGGTCCTTTGTCCGTTTGCAGCTAATTAAGGTTGGTCGTTTGTAAGTCTTTTATCTCTTGTAAGAAGTTGTTGCCGTTTCCGCTTAAGCGTAGTCTCTTCGCCTGCAATTCCATCGAGCTGTTCTTTAATAATAGAATTAGCAAAATATGGCGAAATCAACTTATCATTATATCCATATGGTATGGCCAATGCATGTTTATTTATGCATGTCCAATTCCTTTGCATATTTGTCTCATGTTCCCAAGTCCCAACGATTTTCTTTTCTGATTAAATTTATGGGCGCCAGTTTTTTTTTTTATTTTATTTTTTTTTTTGATACATGGACAGTAATTAAGACACCATACTATGCTATTGTAGTTGACAAAATCGAACATAATGGAATATCCATGAAACATAAGGGCAAGAAGAGTTCACTATGCTCATGCTGAGTCACTTATCAGTGGTGGAGGGCTCTGCTTGGGGGTATGTGCAAATATTAGTGGCTGTAGCATGCCATTGGATTATAGGGATTTCAGAGGATTGAAATTGCGTGGCGCTGCGCGATGTTGGGTGATCACCCTCTCTACGGTGCACTCACTCCTCTAATTCTTCCTTAATTAGTTATATACCACATTAAGCATAAAGATAAGTACATACGACCATAGGGTGTGGAGAACAGGGCTTCCCGTCCGCTCAGCCGTACTTAAGCCACACGCCGGCCGGTTAGTAGTTGGGTGGGTGACCACCAGCGAATCCCGGCTGTTGTATGTTTTTGTCGCGAGCAACATTCCAGTATGTTTATTTTAAACAAGTGAGACCGGCTTTTTAGTCGATGGGTGGGAAGAAACAGTCGGCGGGACTACATGCTCAATTCCAACAGGCGCCAATGGATACGATTTTATCTGTCTATACTCGCACTCCAGCCTCACAAATCACTGGAATGTGCCTGACCACACAGATGCACTAGCGCAATGGTACAGCCCTGTATTGAGGTATTGCCGCCTTAGACTTACATATCCCCCGACAGTCTACTAGTATAGTGAGAGACTTGGGATTCCCATGTCGTTAGTTCATGGTGAAATTCTATACTAGAGGGCATAGTTTGGCAACCGTGCGCCCGCTGCAAAGCCATGGGCGATTACCGCGCCCCATCCTAGTCATGGCTCTCTGTCAATGGTGCATTCGATGATGACCTTGATTAGTACTGACACCCGCTGGCCTCAGTCATTGACTGCCATGTTGACCAAGGAGAGAGCCTGTAAGGCAAGGTAAAAGGCGGTTTGATCTTAATACCAAGAGGCCTATTGGAAACCTATGCCTAAGGACGGAAATTGGTAACCAAGACGGTGCTATAGCCAATTTTGATACAACCAGCATGGACCTCAACGACTCATCGGAGCTGGTTAAGGGCGTGGAACGTTATACATTGGTTACCGCCAATATCTTGGTTGACAGGATTTCAGGGAATATACCTCTAAACAAAGAATTTATTTACACTTCCCTGACTAACTCTTATTGGTCATGATATGAATTGGCTGGACGCTCTTGGAACTGAAGTTCTTTGGACCTGGTGAGCTTAGCACGCCACGGTATCTGGTTAATCGTATTTGACATTCGGGCTTGTAGAGCCAATATTCAAAAGTCTGGAATTGTCACTGACGCAAACTTTCGCCTGTGGGAGTCACAATGCAGCAGACTTTCAATGAATCGATAATCTCACTGTTGATGGCAATACATCGCTTTGGCCGATTTGCTTGTTAGTATCTGTACATGTATCAGGAAATGATATTCATCAGTGTGCCTCTTATCCCCGCAGGTAGCTTCTTTTTCGTGGTAGAGTAGTGTTTAGCTCGGTATCATGGAAGCATGATTTCCATGGTTGCGGTCTATGTTGATCCGGCGGTGGTTCTTCATCTGGTAAAAATGACATATCTAGGTGATAGCACCATCATATATAAGAAGTCTAGACTGAGGGAGAAAGGATAGAAGAAAAGAATAGATAAAAGAATCGTACGACGGTATTTCATATACACACCGTTGTCACGTGACCGAATGAGCGATTATGCAGGGTTTGAGCCATAAAATCTCGCACACGTTATTCCGACTATCTTCAGAGTTACCATGGTTCGCTGGGTTGGCCTAGAATTGGTATAGATACTCTGGCTTTATAGGCGGGGACAAGGGGAATGGTTAAAGCCCGTGCGCGTCAACCCCCCTACTCCTCGTGCACGACGACTACGACGACAGGGACCCCGGTCCTCCGAGAACAATAGAAGTGCCTCATAATAATCCCAGGTGCATGAACAAAAGAACGTGCTCTCCCGTCCTCAAAAGCTTGTCATTCATAGTGCCCCCCCGAAGGGGTACTATTTCCGTGTGGAACCGCCCATCAACACCAATAAGATTCAATAATATGACAGCGGACGCCAGTTCCTTGACAGGCTTGTCAAAGTTTGATTGACGCATACTTAACCAGTCTGGGAAAGCGGATATTATCTTATTTCGGGCATGAACTGTACAATGATGATCGTTATTAGCGGTTTTGCCGGACGAGCTTCTCTGCCTTCAGGTTAGCTTTGATAGTGCTCCGATTGCCATCAATACTCGGGAACCACATAAACCCTAATGGGCGGGAAAAGCTGCGACGCAGCAGGTACAATACTATTGATCAGCATTGGAGTAGTTGCCATCCAACCACAAGGTAGACAGGTTTCCCCTAAAATAGAACGTAATAAAAGTCGCGCTCGTCATGGATCGCGAGGTTGGCATTCTGTGTTTTCTTTTTCCTTTCGACATTTTAAGATCGTCGTTTTTGCCGCCGGTGGTTGTTCAGAATGCGCCTGTACCGGCAGTATGTGGTTGTTCTCTCTTTAGCATGCCTGGTTCTCATGCCCATGGTCGCATCTGCATCGGAGACTGTTCCTCAATGCGCTGTATGTTCTGGGCCTCTTTTCCCATGCCGCGCAGCATCTGACAGCGAATAGCTCAATTGCGAACAACAACTCACTGATACAACCTCCTGCTCGAACACCGACACAACATGTCTCTGCGACGAGGCACAATACCAAAAAGACCTATCCAATTGCGCCATGGCCAATTGTTCCATGAAAGAAGCACTAAGTACCTACCCAATGCCCTATATTGATATACTGAAGAGGCTAATCTTAATGGTTTTAGCTGCAAAATACATCGTCTCCCGGCAATGCGATCTTCCGATGCCTCAGCGATATCCCGAGGCAGACCCTGCAACGATTATTCCGTTCGTTATCGCGACGATTCTGTTTGCTATTCGGATGGTTGCGAAGTCCTTGCGACTTGGTGGTGGTTGGGGACCGGATGATTATACTATCATTGCTGCATATGTGAGGATATATCTCTTGGAGCCGGAGTCGTAGCTTGTGCTGACCTGCTCAGGCATTGGCAATTATTGCATTCGCATTGAACATCTCAAGTAAGTAAACCATGCTGATGAACCAAAACCGAGGTTCTAACGAGTTAGTGGTCCATTACGGCTTCGGAATGAACATTTGGGATATAGTCCCACAGGACAACATTACCATAGCATACAAGGTCCGTCCCCTCTCACCACCCCCCCGTCTCCCACATTCTAACCTGACCCCCAACACGAACAGTACTTCTTCGCCTTCGTTCTCGTCTACAAAGCCTTAATCTCTCTTGCCAAAATATCTGTCTGTCTCTTTCTCCTCCGCATCTTCCAATCAACCGCCTTCCGCTACACAACATATACCATGATAGCCATCAACACTGCGGTCGCGATCACATGGATTCTAACCGACAGCTTCCACTGTATACCTGTGCATCTTGCATGGACAGGATGGGCGATGGAGGAGCAAGGAACGTGTATTAATTTTATTGCGTCAACGTTTGCGAATGGGTTTGTAAATATTGTTGTGGATACAGTTATGGTGATTATGCCGGTTTATGAGGTGTCAAGATTGAACTTGTCAGTGCAGAAGAAGGTTGGGGTTGCTGTTATGTTGGGTATGGGGTTGGTGTATGTTTGCCCTTCATTTGGTCCTGGTGTTTGGACTATGCGTATGCTGACACTGCGAAAGATTGACGGCTATTGGAATCATCCGAGTAGTCATATTCTCCCAAAACACCTCCAACACAAACCCAACCTGTAAGTCCACCTCTCTCCTGACACCTCTTACACAGTCCAGGGCTGATTAAAAGCAACAGTTGAAATGGAACCCCTAAACCACTGGTCCGTGATTGAATGCCAAATGGCCATCATCTGTGCCTGCCTCCCCACAAGCCGCGCGCTCTTCGTCCGTATCCTCCCTAGTGCAGATACAAGCCATGACTCCTCAACCGCTCGCCCCTACCCAACCGCAACAGGTGCTTCGAGCAGAACAGCTGCTCTTTCCGCTTTTGCTGGAGCAGGATCGGGTACGGGGGAAAAGGAAAAGAGTCTGATTTCGAAGAGGGTATCGTATTCGGTTGATGTTGGGGCGAAGGCTAAAGCGTTGAAGAGGGAGTCGGATGGATTTATTCAGTTGAAAGATATTGAGATTGGGGGGGAGAGGGGATAAGGCGATAAGTGAAAATGCTCATTTACCACAATCACGATCATGACCTTGACTACGGTCCGCTTTGTTTGCTACATACTGGTAAACAAATTCCCAAATGGGATGAGGACAAAAAAGCCCATGGATACTGTGTCATTGGGAATCCCAAACGAAAACCAGCCGCGCGGCAGCAGTGATAAGATGTCCACGAGGCAAGGATAGGCCGTGACTAGCCCTTACTGGTGGTAATCATAGGATGAGTCATCGGGTGAGCGTTGGGAGTCTTATCCATCCATCCTAATTATTCACATCTCAAGGTTCCGGGAGGTCTAGCTGCGTGAAGATTCCATGCTTTTGTTGATGAGATAGAAATATTGAGTATAGCTCTTTGGATGTCATGACTTACATTGTTCCATTCTATCTTATTACATACATTTTTGACTTAAGACCATTGAGCAACGACTCGCTATTAAATCAAACAAAGCAATAATCAAGGCAAATCTGTCGAAAGAAGCTCCAACCTCTTCGCCAAAACCCTCAAAACATTACCCGTCATTGTCCCCGAATACTTCACATTAGCATTAACCCACAAATGACTGTTCACCTGAAGAGGCTTTATCTCCCATCCCCAACCTATAGCTGGATCCTCAGAATTTGCAGGAAAGTGGATAAACCGTTTCACATGTTCAGCGGAATTGCCGGATAATGCTTTGATGTGAATTGTTTTTAGGGCAGGGAAGTCAGCGAGGGACCGGAATAGCGCTTGTAGATCGTCGCCGGTACTGTTGGATTCGATGTCGAGTGATGATAGGAACAGGGCACAGAGAGTATTTCGGCATCTGTGTAAGAGGATGGAGAGGTCCTGGATTCTTAGGCGCACTCTTTTTAAATGCAGTTCCTCCAAGTACGGCCATGGGATATTCCCTGCAGCCAATTGACCCGTCAACCACGCTGTCTCATACTCCCTGTTTAAGTTGATATATAGAATACGTAGGTTAGGCGCGCAAATAATCACATCAAACATCCATTGCATCACCTTTGGAAATGCCACTGTATGGTTCAGCCTAAGTTCTCTTAGGTGTGCCCATCCTGCACGAAATCGAGTATTATTGACGTGTACCGGAGCAAGTTCGGATATATCTGGGCAGCCGTTGCGGTACTTGACCGTAAACGACGTAACAGGATGGCTGGATATGGTAATAACTGCCATAATGAGTGAGATGGCCTCCGTGTGATAAAGAGTGCTTGAAAAAATCGGACAATTGCAATCTGACACAGCGTCGACCTCAAATGACGTACAGTTATTGAATCTGATAAGTATGACAAGTAGCCATATAAGAGCTAGTTCTCTTTTCTGGAGATGTTGCCCGGCGAGCCCTTCTCCGAGGGCTCTATTATCTTCGTCGAACCCCTTTACAGTTAGGTGGCGCACATAGCGCGATTGGAGGGTATCAGAAATGTTCTCCAGTTTCGCCAAGCTGGTGACTGAGAGATCTGTTCTGCGGGTATGTAGGACATTTTTCAATAATACATGGGCTGTCAAGATAGCAATGGCTGGGGATGTCAGCCGTAGATTGTGCAAGTCTGGTACTTCCAAGAAGGAAGCCACCATTCCGACCAATTCTGAGGGGAGGTTGGAGAAGGACATTGTGAATACGTGAAAATGATCGATAATTGAGCATAGAAAACAATATAAATCTCTCACGTCCAAGAGCGCTACTTATAAGGGCTACATCCTATATAAGGTCCTATATAAGGTCAACATAGGTTACACGGTATGGTTTGTTTGCTTGCTTGTCTGCAGCTCAACATGCTGAATTAGACTAAGCAATCGGATAGGTGCAGGTTTTGCATATTGGCGGGACGATCTAACAGGGTAAGTTTCCATCGTCAACGGCTGGACTCTCCTTGATTTCTGCAGTATGTTTGATACTGGTGCTTTTGGTTGGTGCTTAGGTGTGTAGAGCGATGATTAACTGGTGTGAGCTGAACTTAGGCTGTGCATATTTGGCATGTTAGTTTACGATGATTCTTTGCAAGGGTGACTGGAGCACTTTCTCAGCGGGAAAAGATGATGATGCTATTGTTGGAAGTGGTCTGCATCTTGGCCTTGCGTTGTTGGATTATCAGGGACATTTCCATCAGCACAAAATCCCAGAACATGAAACAGGCAAGCAGACGTCGATGATCATATCTAGAAAGTCTTAGGGCGTCTCAACTAAAGCTGGCTTTAACTACAATGCTTTCTCGCTAATGAGAAATTCCTATTCTTCACTAGGACCGTGCTGGGGTTCTTTCTGATGGTATCGGATTTACTCCTCTTGGGTATGATGCATCGTTCAACCAAGTTCAAGTCATACCACAGCCCTCCATACTACAAAGTAGGTGCAATCAATTTGTATCCCATGATTCAACAGCAGCAGCAGCATGGGTGGTACTGGGATCGGTGCTAATATCGCTCGATGAAGGTGAAAGTGAGTTGCGGTCAAAAGTTTTGGTGCCCTGCGGTTAGATACCAAATTGTTGTTTAGCTAAAAGTCCATGGACCAAAATCAAGAGCCTCACTCGAGAAGTGGGTTTCTGAAATCAGTGGACCAGAATAATCCACGAGACCTGTAGTTTCAATGTTCTTGCAAAAATCATGGGATTACGTTACCCTACTTTATATGGACCTACTCATGTGACTATTAAAGACTATTGCAACATTTCTAGTAATCCTATAATCTTGCCGATGTGTATAGCTCATACAAAGCACCAGTGAAAATTGGCGTGACCCAGTTCGATATCCAATAACACGTGGGCTATCAGGACTTGGTATTTTGTGTAGACCGGAGAAGCGAATTTATTCTCGGATTTTCATATGTTGTACAAGGAGAGTAGTTGATCTATTCATGGCCGTTACAGTACAAGCAGCAAGCAAGCTGGGAGTCAATGTCTACACTACTCAAGCAAACATTGACAGTTTATCTCTCAAGTACAAGAACGAGAACAACACATCTATCTCAATCGGTAAGCATAGTATATAAAGCATCGTGCTCCATGCATTCTGATCCACAATCCTTCTGCTCCTGTATGAAGGCTAACTTGATGCGCATGAATAGAACATGTGTTCCGGAAACTACTCGCCTTCTGAAGGGCCTACAAGGCCCAGCTCGGGCCAGAATGTACTCACAGATTTCAACAACAAAATCCTTGGCCATACGCTTGGTGGTAGTTCAATCGAGTTTCTGATTGACAGCTCTGATCGATGGCAGGCCGGGAGTCCTGGTATCTTGCCGAGTTGGCCGTTGACACAAGAGCCCGTTTTCTATGAAAAAATTCTTAATATGATTATGCAAGAAGCAATCATATTACCTTACGCTGCCTGAACGCTTTGTCACTGGGATATACCACACAAGGGAATATCCGTATTGCAGGCGATGCCATTATCCTTGCTAAATGCGATCTAATGATCCGCAACTCGAAGTAGCTTAAGTTTCTCGACAGCCTCCTAGTCTCCTTGGCAAACATTCAATCTCCTTGTCGCGTCAAGGTGATCGACCATCATGTTAACGGCCCTCATACATACGCACCGAATTCCTTACCACAAGTCCAACCTATATGGACAAAGATCGCCAATAATGTCAGAGAATCTTGGCCGCCACCAAATCCCGTTCAAGACGATATTTATCGCGAATTATAGATATTGGGAGGAGATTGCGGTTCCAACATTGATTATCAAGATGCATGCCCTGTCAGAGACTTAAGTTGGAGGCGAAGTGTTGCCGCCGCAACGACCGAAATTAGCGATACCAACTACATTTGGATTTCATGGATATGGAAGGTCTATGGGGAGTTTTTGGTAGCTCTGCCAATAGAAACGGAGGTAGTTTCCTACAGACAGACCCCACTCTCGGATGGCCTTTTGGGACAGGGTATAACACGACGGGCATGGGCATCGCGCGGGAGAGTGTCAATTCATTGGCAGGGACTCTTGGAGGTTACCTCACATATGATGATGCTGCCGACTTTGGCTGGTGTGCCTTGGATATCATAACTTCGTGTTCATTCAAATAATGTGTACTAAATATATAGGCTTCCGGCTTTTCTTATATTTTTCGCAGTGGTCCAAAAGACAATATATAAAGAGAAAAAGAAAGAAGAAAATAATACTCTTATCCTTTCAATCTCAGCGTTCTGAGCTTAGACACTTAGCTGAAACCACTATGACGAGCTTTCCAGCTCGTCATGCCTGGGGCTGTGTATAATCATTCTGGGGATGGTGAAAAGCGGAAGGAACTGGATTGCTGCCGAAATTGCAAATTGCCTTCCTTCCCTAGGCTCATGGTCTCATACATGCTGAGCATTTCTTCAATACCTGAAGCTGTATAGTGTGATGATCCCTCCTCGCCACCATCATGATCAGCTAGTTTCCGCAATCCTTCAGCGTAGTCATTCCATCGATCCGGTGTAACTGCCACGCTACTTGGACCATAAGGCGGCCTTTCCATTTCCCCCGTCTCCATATCGAGATCTTGCTCTTCCTGGCACCGGATCCTCACTGATTGACAGAAGATGCGGAAGATATCCTTTCCAAGCTGGGAGCAACTAGCGACTGTGGAAAATGAATTTGTCAAGGAAAGGAATTCATAATCCAGGACGTCGAAAGACTTCTGTTCGAGCATTGTGAACAGTGCCAATGTTATCGTATACATTATGTACTGGTGAGCCCGAACTAGACCGTATTGGTCTCGGTGTAGCCGAACAAGAGCAGATATCTCTCGAGCAGATGCGAGCGCTGTATCTAGCGTACCGTCATAAATGGTTGAGCCGAACTGTTGCTGGGCCTCCTGTTGCTGTGGTGCATAGAACGGTGGGTTTCCACCAAAGCAATCAAAGAACAGGTTTATGAGCAGGGCGTGGTACCGGAGTCTGGAATACATATTCAGCCACCAGGTCTGTTCAGAGAAGCTTCAATTGGTGGCGGTGCAAACCTTAAAAGAATGATATGCGCCGCGGGCCGTTCAGCTGGTGAAAAGCATTTGGGCAGTTCCTGATCCCATTGACGAAGCTTTTCATACAGCACTCTTTTGTGCTCATATATGTCAAACCCAGGATCCTGGTCGGGAAGGAAAATACGCGAGATGTCCCTTGCAATAGTGGAGAGCCTGCAGGCCTCGTCGAAATATTGACTCATCCAAGACCGTCTGGCCTCTTTATTGATCGGATACGCAACCCAAAGGTCCATTTCATCTGTCTCGTCGCGGTCGATTTGCTCGACACTCACTTCCAAGACGCGGCAGGGCCGGAGAAAGTTCGCGTGAACCACCCTATCCTCACCAAAGATTAGCAAATCACCGCAGAAGGTGTTGCGTGGGACACGTACGTGTCGATTTGAAACAAGCCCCATGCAGTTCTCTTGATTGAAGATATCATGTCAGAAGACATGTTTGACTGGTTGATATTTAGTCGTGGGCTGTTGATTAATCCCAGTGCTTCCGCCATCTCAACTGCTCGATGAAGCATGAAGTAGCCGTGGTCACTATTGCCTGACATGGAGTACCTGGAAGTTAGGAACAGGTCAGTTATACATGCATGGACAACTAGGGGTCACCGATCGTGAAGCTTAAGTAAGACATCACCTCTCATACAATAGCAGCGTTGCTTGCAACGAAGCCAAGCGCATACCGCTGCCCGTTTCGAACTGATGGGTTTGCAAATACTGTTCAGCTTCGGCCAGGAATTCGGTACCCATAACTTTTATATCCCCTGGCAGTGAATAAGCCTCGGAGTACTGTGCATAGTGCTATCAACCCAGCAATCGCATTAGTAATTATTAAAAAGAAGCACAAGATTCACGGGGCATACACAAGCATTGGCAAGTAGAGCGTTGACAAGAAAGGGACTGCAAAAGTCAGAATTAACATTGCCGATGAGGATATGTCTACTGAGGACATCGCGGTCAACAAATGCATAGAAAGGGTAGTCCCAAGTAAAATACAAAGAGACCAAATGAGACACTAGAGCGTCATCATCAGTCACTGTTGTCCAGGGTTTCGCAGAAGCTTTGTATGGAACGATGCCGCCCAAGTAGTGGACGTCCACGATATTTGGTCGGAAGGATGGTACTCTACTGTAAGCCTCCATCCTATGCCGGACATTCCGGAGGTTGCGATGTGTATCCTCATCCGTACAGTGTACAAGCATGCTACTCAAGGCCTGATCCATATAAGATTGGATCTGCTCAAAAGTGGTATTGCCCCGAATCATCTTCAGCAATGTCTCTGCGTGTACCTCGTCCAACGACCGCATCATCTCGAATAAGTCATTGAGGAGGTTGCGATGATAGTCTGGCCTGCTCCCGCCCTCTTCTGGTGGGGCAGCAAGAAGCCGCTTACAGCTATGGCAAGCAGCTATAGACGAGCACTATTCCATTTAATCCGTATTAGCCAGTGCTGCCCCAGGGAATAGGAAGGGTTGTATCCGAGATAAATAGATAAATAGACATGCCTTCAGCCCATACTGCTTGAGAGCGGAGCAGTCATATGAGTCACCCCTTTTAATGAACGCAGACATCCGTAACTGTACAATCAAAGATATGTGTATCAGACAGAATCAAATAAAATGAAATAATAGATATATACTCATGCGAATCAATTGTTTAGCTTGTCTGAATTATATCGGTCAC
Source organism: Aspergillus ruber CBS 135680 (assembly GCF_000600275.1). NCBI lineage: Eukaryota > Fungi > Ascomycota > Eurotiomycetes > Eurotiales > Aspergillaceae > Aspergillus > Aspergillus ruber. Next base: position 558,371 of record NW_024467312.1, on the reverse strand, counting down.
ATGAGGCGGGCTTCGGGTTTAAAAGGATGATGTAAAATTAACCTCATTTGTCCCAGAAATATTGCTCAGTCATCATCCAACAGCAACGTCGGATGTGTTGATGCTGGACGCGACGAGAGGCCAACTGATATTCTCTGTTAGTATCTTTCAATCAATAGGCCACGAAAAAGCGCATCGGGACGCCTGCCGTGTCCCTGAACGCGTTGCGACGGCGCGGTGACATGCAACACAAACGTCTCGTCTCCGGGGCCAAAGTGGCCATACCCCGACAAAGACCCAGGTCTACACCAGTTCATCGTCGCGTGCGGGTGGCATGCGAATCTTGTAGGCAAAGAAAGACCAAGTGCAGCGGGGATACACCGGTTTGCCGGCAATGCGATGAGTTGAGTTTACCTTGTCGCTATCCGCTATCAGCGCGAGAACGAGCGCGAGGGTATGTCCTCCGCGTCCCGATTCTTAGTTTCGCAATTGACCTCCCAGGACCACAGACAATTGAATAATCTAGCCGGAAGGGTTACAGAGTATGAGGATTTATTGAGAGATATCAGTCCTTATGTCGATAAAGGAATCGCAGATCGTATTATAGCTACACTGGACAAGGTTAGCAAATGAACACCGTCGTTCATAAACTCTGAATCAGCCTTCTTCTCATAATTCTACGTTGTCAGTCAGCACTAATGCGAAAATAGTATGCTGCCGGCAGTGAAACGGCCCAAGGTGAGGAGTCACAGGCAGATGAAATAAGTTCTTCCTCATCTGTTGGGTCCCTGGACAAAATCGACCGTGTTGAAGAAGACTTAAACCGAGCTCCACAGACTCGTGCGACAGGGTATATGGGGAAGAATTCCGAAGTCACTTGGATGCAAAGCCTACAAAAGAAGACGGAACATCGCTCTCAAAAGCTGGCTGGCCCATCCGAGGCTAAAGCTGACGATCAATTTTCAATTCATTGTATGAGTTATCACTTAGATAACATGGATATCTCTGTTCCTGGGCCAGTGCAAGTTTATACGATGCCGCCGCAATCCGTGGCAGACAGACTTTTTGAAGACTTCTTGGATACCGTCTATCCATTTTTCCCCATCATCAACCGCCCTCTTTTCCGCTCACAGTATCAGACTTTCTCCGGAGGCGCGGCAAGGCCCGGTGACAAGTGGCTGGCAATCTTGAATCTTATCTTTGCCATTGCTGCCAAACATGCCCATCTAACACAAGCCCCCTGGCGAGGCGAAAGCCACGATCATTTAATGTACCTGACCCGCGCTCGTACTCTCAGCATGAACGGGGACGTCCTTTTTAGTCACCCTGATCTTCAACAAGTTCAGGTTGAAGGCTTGACCGCGTTTTATCTACTCGCTTGCGATCAACTTAATAGGTGGGTTCCGGATCAGGCATGACCGTAATGTCGTGAAAGGTCACTAACAACTAACAGGGCCTGGAGAGTCGCAGCGCTGGCAGTACGGTCATCCATAACCCTTGGACTGAACTTGAAGAACACCAGTGACGCCACGGTTGCCGCCTCCAAGGAAGCGCGCTATAAGGTCTGGTGGTGTGTCTACACACTAGAGCACATGCTTGGGATCATGACCGGTCGGGTTACTTGCATTTTAGGTGGGGTTTGCAAGACGCCTTTCCCTCTTCCTTTCGACGAGGAGCAACTGTCAGAGCCAGGTGTTGCTGAGATCCTCGGCAACCACGATCTGCATTTGGAATTAATCGAATCAAAGTTATCTTGCTATCAGATACGGCATGTGCTATTCGATCCTCAAGGCGTTAAGAAACCGAATTACACACAAAAAAAAGATGAAGCTTCATGGCTAAAGAGCCAGCCTCACAGTAGCGCACTTGGTTTCCTCTATTACGCTGACCTGGCGGTCATAACTCAGGAGATAGTCAATCAGGTTTATTCTCTAGATTGCTGCACAATGCCGTGGGACCATATTGAGAGCCGGATTAGGTATCTGAGAACTCGAGTTGAACTTTGGCAGTCGAAGCTCCCACATGCATATGATTTTACCAATCTGAGAGACCAGGGTCAGGAGATGCTCCGTACAAAGCTTCTCTTGGGATTTCATTATTACAGCTCATGGATTACACTAGGCCGTCCGTGTCTCTGTCGTCATGATTCCCAACCGACCCTCTCAGATCAGAGGTATATGTTCAGTCACGAGATGGCACTGGTTGCACTGGAGTCTTCTCGCCTTATGCTTGACCTAATTCCCAATTCTCCTGATCCTATTTGGCTCTACCAGACTTGTCCGTGGTGGTGCATTCTGCATTATCTCATGCAATCAGGAACCATCCTTCTGATAGAACTATCTTTCGGTTGTATTCACCAGCCTGAGGAGGAGACGAATATTCTAAAATACAGCAGAAAAGCCGTTCTCTGGCTCTTGGCCATGTCCGACTACAGCCTCGCATCCCGCCGTGCCTGGGAACTCTGTGACAGTAGCTTGCGGCGGATTGCTCAGGACATGGACTACGACGTAGGCCTTTCACTCGACTTGAACCAACGGCAACGTCAGGAGGAATTGTCGCTCCGTCAGAAGTCGCCACCCAGGTCGAAAGCCCACACTACTGAAAGCTCACTATCGGGCTTGGCCACTTCTGATCATGGTTTCCCATTTGATCCGATAAGCGGCGAATTAATCCGGTCTTTTTTCCCATTCATCGAAGAGGAAGACCCGTGGGACGACATTTGAGGGCATTTTTTTATATACATGGGAAACATCGACCATTTTGGGAACCCCCCTAAAGCTTCTACACAACGGATGAACCTCGACTTCATTTTATGCTGCTAAACCCGCTGCCTGGTGAATACAAGTGATAGAAGACATCACACGTGGAAGGCTTTACTCCAGTCGATGATCATCGAATGCTCACACTTTGTTGCCTTGCACCCACAATTTCAACACACCACTCTAGGAAAGTATTGCAGTTCAGATTCTTGGAACGCTGCATTTGTCAGACCCATATTTGACTTCATGGTGGGTAATCACCATTACACCTTGGTTGGGCGGCCAGGGGCCAATTTTCTAGTAGCTTATCAAGTCAACAGCAGCAATAGCTCAGAGTTGTTATATATCATTACGCAGTCTATATGAAAAGGAATGTACAGGGAATACCCAACACGTGACACTCAATTCTGCTTGAAGCGCATATGTCATGACGATGTCACCATGTCACCATGCCGTATACCCCGAACGAACCATATAACCATCAAAAACCTCAACAAACACCAACACACTCACCAATAGCTAAACAAACAACAACCACCAAAATGCCCAAGAAAATCCTCATAATCCTCTCTGACGCCAAATCCTACCCCCTCAAAACTTCCACTGACACAACCCCCCAACAAACCGGCTTCTTCTTAATGGAGCTAGCAAAACCCCTCGCAAAGCTCCTCGAATCCTCCCACGAAATCACCTTCTCCAGCCCCAAGGGTCTGAAGCCAGAACCAGACCCAAACAGCGAATCCCTCCTCGCATTCGCGGGGAACTTCTACGAGCGACAGCGAGAAAACGAACTCATTGACAGAATGAGGAGGGAGAATGGGTTTAGTACTCCCCGGCCGTTTGAGAGTATCAGTGATGTGGAGTTGGATTCGTTTGATGGGGTTTTTATACCAGGCGGACATGCGCCGTTGACTGACCTCGGTAATGATAAGGAACTCGGGAGGGTGTTATGGCATTTCCATGATAAGGGGAAGCCGACTGCTGTTATATGTCATGGGCCGTATGCGTTTTTGAGTACGAGGGAGGTCCGTGATAGAGGGTTTGCATATAACGGGTATCGCATTACGTGTTGGAGTGATGCGGAAGAGAAGCTTATGGAGACTGTTATGGGTGGGGAGATACCGAAGGTTGAGAGTACGCTGAGAGAGGCGGGAGCTGAGATGGTAGAGGGGGCTGGTACGAAGGTTGGGGGGATTATGGTTGATAGGGAGGTGGTTAGTGGTGCGAATCCGATGGCGGCGGGGGCGCTGGGGGAGAGGTTTTTGGAGATGTTGGGTAGGTAGATTTGGATTGGGTTAAGATGTGCTCACTGTCTAGAGTAAATTTCCTCGTTTGTTCCACAGAGTATACTATACTTGCTGGTGGTTATAATGGTGTTCTTGGGACTCTGTATAGTAGGGCTCGATATATATTTCTCCGCCATCCAACTCCCGCCTTACTCGTACATATTCCCCTGTCAGAACATAATATGATAAATCGTCAAAAACACCCTCGCATTCTGCATTATGCACAGATATCATGTCGCACATGGAGTACATTCGACATGTAACATCGATCTACAAACCAGCGGTGTACACTCCCCAGCCCGCAAACATGAGCATTCACCACAACAACAAACCCCAACCCCAACGAATTGACAGATCCACCCTCGAATTTTCCAGAATCCATCTAAAGGATTCGAGAAGAAAACTGGATGTGACTGATCGATTTCGAACACTGTACCTGGTACGCATGCGTCATGCATGTCGCCTATGTAGCTAAACGTCTAGTATGGAGCCAAGCGTGAGTGAGGGATTCTGACTCGATACACCTGGTAGACTATCTGAATCCTTCGGATATTTCCAGGCAGCGAGGTTAGCGAGCTTAGTTATTGTGCCGTGGAGTCTCAGCTAGCCACGACGACGATGTACCCGTATAGTACACACTCAGCCAGCCACTTCAGCGTGACTTGCCGATGGACACCGATTCCATGTGAATATTACGCCGTATCCACGTATATGGTGCACATAGTAGCTGACTATCGTCGCCCGGTGCTATGGTACGGTCGGCACTTTCGTGTCAATCATTAATCAATCGTCATTGACGACCCCGAAAGAAGCCCGATGGTCATGGTCGAGCGATGACTTTCCGCATGGTAGTGATTGTCCAGCACTGCCTGTCCTCTGTAGACCCGACACAATGGGCTCGCATTGATCTGATTAAGGATTATCGCGATGACTATTGCCTCCAGGCTGCTGGTCTGGCATGTGGACCTGGGAAATTAAACGGGATCGCCAGTACGGTGTTCTCCGGACGGAGCACACTCGGTAGAATACCGCAGTCTATACTATGTATGGAACAGACATGGAAAGCGAGATCGAGCGAAGGGCGATGGCACCTGTCAAAATCTTCCGTCGAATGAGGAACACAGATCGACCATGTGGGAATGGATTGCGGATCTGGCAGAAACCGGTCATGAGCGTGATATTCGTATACGCCGAATACGTGTGGACGGTGTGGGCCGGAGGGGTTGGTGTACTCCATATTACTATGGAGTACAAGTAGATTAAATCGCTATCCTCCGAATCATGGCTGACCTGACTGGCACCTGTCATCTTCAGCGGGAAAAAAAATAAAATAAAATAAATCATCTCAGGGGGTGGAGCCAAAATGTGCAGCAGAACCAGAGCGTCGGTACAGCCAATAAAACCCCATACGGAGTACTCTGTGAAAAAGAAAAACACAGACCACGCGAGATTTAATATACAACAATGACAAGTGGACAATTGTTAATATCTGCCAGCGTATTCTGTACGGCGTGCTTCGGGGTTTGCGTGGATGCGTTAATCTGCCTGCCATAATCATCTGTCAGACTGTCGCACTAACAGCAAGTCAAAGTGGAGATGACAGCGACCTGACCGTCCACTCAAAAATCACCGAGATAATAGCGATTGTCGCGTCCAAGCTTGAAGATTTGACATTCAGTGCCACTGCCACAGTGTGGGAAAGATATCCGCACGCAAGCCATGATGTGGCTGGTGCTGCCCCTGGGGGGGGGGCGGTAGTCCGTACCTCGAATCCTCAAGATACTAGTAGAGAGATGTGATGCTCAGGATCAGTCCGTATTAGGGCAAGTGCGGGATGACACTGGGCCCGAATGATCAATCTAAGTCTGAAAATTGTCGGACATCTTCAATTCCTGCATCGAATAACATCGCCATCGAGCGACCGAGTAACCCCGGTAGGCTTCACCAGGACTGGCTGTCCAATAGGCTCTATCCATGACGTTCCCTGTACACCAGGGCACAACGAGGGAACTCTCATCCACGAGTCTCGACTCGAGTAACCCAAACCAAACCCCTCCCTCCCCCAGGATCGATAGTGAAGCAAATTAAGCATACACCCACTCCTTAATGCTTGTGCGGTTGTAAACCCCGGCAATTTGTCATGCAGCCCGATAACTAGAGCCGTAGTAACTGAACAAGGTAACAAGGTAAATGAATGTGGACGCCTTTTTCTGACTATTGTCGATCCCTTTCGGAGACTCCGAAACTGTGGCGGTGCGCACGCTGCGAAGTGCGAACTATCGATCTCCTTTTTTAGTTCGGCTGCATCTCATTGTTCGTTGCTCTTTTCTTTTCTTTTTTTTTTTTTTGGCTGGTATGCTCAACCATGTGTGATGACGCTATGTGTGCAACTGAGGGGATGCTGGCATGAGGCTGTGGCTGTCAACGCTTGTCAGTCCAGGCCCCGTTGACCCGAACCCGCTGTAACCGGCGAACAGTTGAATGTATCACGTGGCGTGATTATGTTACAGGATGAACCAGGATATTTCCAAAACAAAGGAGATCCGATATATTGCTCTGCTGTGGATAGATACACCAAAATTGGAACCAGAAAAGGGAAATGTGATACGTAGACTGCTCCGTTGCAGAAATCCCAAAAATTGAACAAAAGAAAGATTCGAAACGAGTGATATATTATCGTCAAAATCGTGGCCCATCACATCGTCATGAGACGCTTTCCCCTTTACCATGGACTTCGCGGTCCAACCATCCAATCCTCCATTGCTAGCCATTCGCTCCATCGCGCATCAGCTAAGCACAGCTCCTCCTCCGTGGGGTTGCGAAGAGGCCGTATAGTTGGGGTTTGCTCATCGGGGAGAATATCGTAGGCTTCCTTGGTCGAGGCCCAGCCGCTGCTTTTGGCCGTGAACAAGTAGTTCATGCGTTCCTGCTTCCAGGTGTAGTCGACGCCGGCCTCCCAGCCATTGCCAAAAAATGCCTGCAGAACTGATGGTGTGTCGTTGCCGGTAACAATGAGTCGTCGGATGTACGGCGTCAAAGCCACAGATGCAGCAGATATCTCTGACTGAGTGAATTGAAAGACAGGGTCAGACGACCGCTGGCAAGGAAGACGAATATTGATAAAGGTCGCCAATGATTGCACAGGAAGCGTATGCTGCGCGTGATCCAAAAAGTGCCGCAAGCAGATCAAATAGTGCGGGTACCATTCGGTAGGATCGACGCGGGCCGGTTCTGCAGCAGGTGCCTCTTCCATTCGGACCGGCAGCTCCTGCACCGGGCTCATTAAGCCATACGGGAACTCAGTAGACGAGCCATTGGGAATATTATCAGGTCTACCAGAAGGTTGTTCAGCCTCTGAATCAGGGCCACGGAATATCAGAAACGGAGTCACGGGAGTATGGAGACAGAAGAGGAACCTACTCATGGGAGTTGGAGTTTGAGCGAAGTGTGCGAGAGGAGAGACCAAGCATGGAGAGCTTTGCAAGCAACGTTCTCCGGAGTCCTGAGCGTTTAGTGCCATGGTTGACTCGAGGCATGTACAAAGAATATCCAAAGGATAACGAAGGAGTAATAGAGAAGTAGACTTGATGAAATCAAAGTGGGATGCTCAAGGAAAGGGGGGAAACAGACTCTCCTTATACTTATAGTCTAGTACGTTTATCCTGGAAAAGAAAAGAGCCATGGTCCGGCGCGACATGTTCTCCCAAAAGGAAACAAAGTCGGTGTCAAGGCACACACAGTAAGCGAGAACGAAGCAGATCATGAGGAGAAGCGGATCATGGATTACATGGTCCAAGCACTGACTCCCCGGTCAATCTGTTGTTGAGAAAAGGATTTGTGTGCAAGAGCGAGGGTGGAGCTGCAGGAGACTGAAGCTATTCCCAATAACTCCCTGCTCGATATGGGTCAAGCCACAGATAGCTCCAGCCACAAGAACCACACGAGCCACATATATCAAGCCACGAATGCAAATCAGTCCCGTGATGTGGCGCTGCGCTTTCCAAAAGGGTAACCCTTGCGTGGCTGTGTTCCAGACCGTGCCACAACTATCCCCGTTTGGGAACTCCGAAGGTCGCCGAGCCCTCGCGTTAGTCCTAGTGCGGAAATAGTGCGCCCCAACACATTCAGCCTCAGGCAGCCAGGTTTCCCCTGGCCGATCGATGCTCTTTAATATGCATTTTCTTAATAAAACGAATGGGTCACTGAATGCCTGGTTGATTAATCAATGATGCCACGACTGAGCAAAGGGTCCCAGGAACCTGGACACGATCCAGACGCTAAGGTGCAAGATTTGGAAGATTCGTCAACTAGTGCCCTTTAGGTTTTAACTCTTTCGAGTCTGGTCTGGCTCGGGCTAAAATGATTCATGGATTCCGTGGTTATAGGGGACACACCAACACTGTCCTGACACTGTGCACTGATCCTCGATAGTGTCAAAACAATGCCAAATTGCAACAAAGGCCTCGGGTACGCCTACGACCGAACATAGCCTGGACTCAATGCAGGGAAGGTATGTCCGGGGATTTTGAGAGGCACACGGGACACCATACGGACGGACTAGAACGGAGAATAGAGTACGAAATCATTTGAATCATCCGCTGTCGCAGCGGAGAGGCCCGTCGACTTGGTATCATTGTTTTTATTTTTATTTCTTTTTTCTTTTCTCCCCTAAAACGTTTCCCATGGTGAAGCGAAACCGGTTGGAGACGGTCGTGCGAGTGCGATTACGATTATGCATCATTCCATGGTACATGCGATCTATCTCAACTGGCTACATACAACGTGGTACATCGTCATGCAGGATAAGCAACTGAAGCCGCGGGAAGCGTTCAATTCATTTTTTTTCCCTCTTGATCGCGATAGTAGCAGCATCGCGAACGACGCAAGGAGTCCCGGCAGATGGGTATTCGATGGCGAGACCGTCACTGCAGTGTAGGCAGAGAACCGAGTTACGGATTACATACAGATTTACCAGCCGGAGAAGCGAACAATGCGGTCAGTTAGCCACTGGACAAGGACAGGGCAACGACAGGGACAGGGATCAAGGGAAATAGAAGCCGCTGGAAGGAATTATAATAATAAGAAGAAGAAGAAAAAAAGGAGAGCAATAGCGAATGTGAGAAGTCACAATGCAAATGAACGCCTTTTGAGCACACTACGATGCTGACCTACGACGTAACATACATAACGTATCCAGACAGATCGGGATCGTCTAGTTACATTTCCCAGCGGCTGAATAGGAACTGACCGAGGGAGGGGGAGGGGGGTAAGAGTGGGAGGGGAGATACTCGGTGTCTCGAATGCCTGGGTTGAGCTGTGGTGCAGGAGCGAATGGAATGACACATCCAATCGGTCTTAGCAAAGCTAACTAAACCAGTTCGCTAAGTTAATTAAATGCGGCCAATCGACTATCCCTACCCAGTATAGACGATCGACTGCCACGCCAACTAGTGGACCTGGACTAGGGCAGATCAGGGACGCTCTCAACCAAATCATGTCAAATCATATTCCACTCGTCAGCGTCATGGGCCCCAACCACGATCAATTAGAACACACGAGAGCCCGAAAAAGAAATGAAAATCCATCGTTAGCTTCAAATGCAAATGCATGTCGATTCTCCATCTATGACACCCTCTTTTTTTATTATTTTATTTTTATTATAATATTTTATTTTTTCATGTGCCCCGCTGGCCTCCACCCGGCTGGCTATGCTTCAGTAGTCGACGAGAAATATAAACCCACGGAGCCCACAAGGCATTGTCTTGTAGCAGAACTCGGAATCAAAAGACTTACGGTCTAAAACAGTCTATAAACCACTCTTCCACTCCTACTCTCTACACACTTCACGATGCCTTACAAGACCAACTACGAGCCATACGTGAGTTGCTTCGTTCCGCTGTCTATTATTTTCGGCTTACTGACCCGGAACAGAACAGTGTGGACTTCGACATGGAAAGAGAACGCTCCTCAGAGGAAGTTCTCTACCCATTAATAGACCTCTACCCTCATGTCGTCGCTCTCCAACTCCAGGCCGACGGACAACACTTCAACAGATCCGACTCCGATTCGGGGTATCACAGCATCAACTACTGGTCCGACTCATCCCCAACACGGTCTACTTTCGAGGAGGAGTCGAGAACGAGTCGCAAAAGCAATGGTGAGCATCCGTGCACATGTTCAACATCAACGAAACCGAGTCTAACCTATCTGAACAGAATCTACAAAAGACCGCTTCGTCTCGAAGATCCGCAAAATCCTCTGTCAAAATGACCTGCGCCGACGCACCAACTCGAATTAATCGCTCTTTTCTCTCGTTCCTCATTCAATTTGTACAACACTGTTCGATATCCGACTGTCTACTCTTTTCCTCTTTCCAGCAAGCGACCAAAAATAGCGAATACCCGGCATTTTTCTTTTGTCTACCACCGGCACTCTCCGGCATACAATCTTTGATCGATTTCCTTTCGTCTTTTCTCGATTTTCTCTGAACAATTAGCGCGGCGTTGGGCACGGATGGATACCAGAATGGTACACATTGGGATTATCTGTTTTTCAATCTAATGAATTATACTTGGGCCTGTACATACTACTTTGTCACGATCAATTCAGTCATACTTCCTCCACTACCTCTACTACCAAGTCCTCTCTTCCCTATGAAAGTAACCCATACATACAAATCACCATACCCGGAGATGCACGATCACACATACTCGTGATCCCATAAACTCTATCCACCACGACAATAACTTTCACCATAAACTTCAACCAACACACACCAATTATGCAGGAACCCCAGATGATCTGACCTGTCCGGTACACCCCGCGCTCTGTGTCACAATTCCTGCAGCGTAGTACAGGCTCACACCAATAGTGCTGTTGCTTGACGATCGTTATCTGATGTGCAGTGTTCGGGTGAGTTTATTTTGCATTCTTCTTCATTATCTTGGTCTTGGTTGGGAAAGGGGATTGATTAGTCGGTGTAGGTAGGACACGATAATGCGGGATGCCAGTACCGGGAGTTACACGGGAAAAGAAACCGTGTAGGTTGTTTTTTTTTCCCTCATTTTTTTTCTTTTCTTTTTTAACGTGACAAGAATGGATTTTTATTCTACACGACATTGACATCTGCAACTTGAAGACAAGGAGTAGTGTAGAGCGCAACATTCGCAGTCGCTACGTATCGCAAGCGCCGCATCGCATCTCCACATCCACTCTCTACTTGACAAGTTTGCTTACATCTGCATCGCATTGCATCGCATCTGCAGGCCAATGCAAGCCCCTAATCCTAGCTACCATGCCACAGCATGCGACGACTTGACTTGAAATGACATGTCTGCCATGAGGCCGAATAATTCCTGAAACACACGCGCGATGCGCTCGCTATATCCCTCAAGCATTTTCTGTACCCCGTACATATGTCTTAATGGGATACGACAGGTGCGGAGTACTGATGCTGCATTTACCCAGAAAGTAAAGTCGTGTAGACAGGATAGTGATGTCGATGGTACAGAGTAGTTACTATGAGTACAGGGTAAACTACGGGTGGATATAGACATGCAAGTCTACACGGAGTTACTACGGAATATTGATAAGAACTCGATAATCGAATCTTGCTAGGTTCGGGCCGTCCGCTTCCTCCCTCCCTCCCTTTCTTCATTCTTTTATTCCTGCTCATATCGTTCCTTCACCATTCTCCCTTCTTTCTCCCGTACCCGTAACCCTCTTGTCGCACGGACACGAACACGGCACGGACTCTACACTGCCCAATGAACCACGCAAGCCGACATCCTCGGGACAAAGAACGGGGTGGCTGGCGAAGTTTCTCAACGAGCACGTAACTGCAAAGCGCAAATGAATCGGATATATCATATCTGCAATGCGCCATGCATGGCGAGTTAAACAGGACAGGGATAGGCGGCTTTGAGTTTCTCAATCGGGAAGGAATTCGATTTCGATATCTTCTCCTTACAAGTAGATGACAGGAAATGAAGTGGGTCGAGTGAAACATCAGGATTTGGTTCTTCATGAGGGAGGGGTTGGCATTGCTGGCTGGATCCTGATGGCGGGATGGTGCAGGATGCAGACTGTATTAGGGTTTTGTGAAATCACAGATCGGCTATGCCGAGTTGGCATTGAATGGCGAGATAAGCGCAGAAAAGAGAGAATTGATCTAACCAGGAAAGTGTATCATATCGGTGTTATGTAACGGCTTTTGCGGGTTATTGTTTCGATTTCGTGATGGAGGGAGGTGAGGTGAGACAGCTTGGCAATTCGGCAGTATACAGGTTGCAAACGATGGGCTGATAGATTATGTATGTCACAAGGGATAGTGCTAGATAGACTCGTTTGTTTGCATATGCAGGAACAGACTCGGTCAGGAGCAAGATCATATCAGGGCTGAGAAAGTTGATGAAGTCATAGCATGCGTCGAGATTTGGATTGACATGAAATGCCGTGACATTATCTTGTTATCATACATGCGCGGTTGCGGCTCACAGGATGAAGGGACTGTGCACTGGTACTCTTTTGGCCTCATCTGCAGATGCAAGGATTACCAGGGGAACATGCAGATAGAGTGCAGAAGATGGGGACTGTGCTCTAACTGCACATGTAAGGGTTGCGATGGTGTTGATTTCATATCTTGTTTTGTAGCTAGGTTGGTATCACAAACTGACGCCCGGGTCAGCTCTTCAACAGTGCGGTGACAGGGTACATGACTTGACGAAGAGTTGGACATGTCGCATTAAGAATGGGCATTCTTTGCTAAAAATCAAGCGTGGTAAGATACGTGAGGTTTGGAGTGCATTGCCAACATCGTGTGAATTTGACTCTAACCAGGTAGCCAGCAGCACCAAAGATGTCGGACTTGAAATTCATTTCATCAAAATACTCAGACACAAGGCTGCCGCCATTGCAAATCCCAGACCATTGGCATGGTTGTATCTCTATCCTTTGTCAACTCCAACACTCTTGCGTTCCGCTTGCACGCCATATTTCTGACTGCCTAGTCCTTGTATAAGGGAGTTTGGCGCCTGCAATTCTGTAAATCGCGCAGATGTTGGCAACGCGTCAAGAGCCCGGCAATTATTCTGTTGACCACTATGGTCACCAGTGTGACCTTTATCCTGTTACTTCTCAGAAGCATTCTCGCTCAGTTCCCAACTGAACTAGGTCAGCAACATATCATCTTCCATCGGTTGGAAGTACTTCAGGAGGCCTGCTGCGACTGATTTAGGATATCTGCCACATGAAATGGCTTTGTGCGAGGCGCATAAGTCGCGTCACTACATCAATTTGCTCGAGAACAAATCACGCATATATACGGAGATCTAGCCTGTATAAAACCAAATAGGTATGGCTGATTCCATTTAATCCTCGAACTTGGCCTCGCCGCATGGCTCCTCGTCAATTTCGTCCTTTCAGAGTAGTATGAAAAGGGCGAAAATATACAAATGCCCACGCTTGATTTTCAGGCTGCAAATCTTAACTTGCTGCAGAGGGTATTGCTAATGAGGGACAGAACCGCCTGAATTCCTGAAAGGACAGCTTTTTGCGTCACCGATTACGACCCACAATTAGAATTAGCAAGTTCACTTGTCCTCGGGCATTCTAATCAACCTACTGATCAGGTAAATGTGGACTGCACTCCGGAGGATTTCGCACAGCATACAATGCATGGCTGTTCCAAATGCATCCCGTTTCAAAGATTCAGTGTCTAGACTCAGGCCGAACGCCCACGTGGTGACGAAACAAAAAAGTCACGTAGAAGCCTTATCAGTGTTTTAGGGTTCAAGGTTTCCATGTTCACGCGTCGTCCGGTACGTCATTGATTGAAACAGTACCATGATTGTTCATTCTTCATTTGCTGATGGCTCTCAACCTCGTGGATGGATAATATCCAATTTTGTCAAATTTACTTCCTTAGGTGCACTTCAGGTATCTTGTTGCTGCTTTGGGTTATACACCATGTGGAAGAGCTATGCATGAGTCGCATGAGTCGGCGATCATCGCATCGGATTGCCCAGAAACTTAAGGTCTCGAGCGGAAGCATGTCTGAGCGAGTCGCGCACGTATCTCGCGATCTGGCCTGTATAAAACTTTATGACCATGACTGATTCCCATAGGTCACAAAACTGACATGGTCAAAACATCGATGACGTTCGTAAAGCTAGATCTCCAAAATGCCTTGGGCCTATTGTTGTGAATAGCAAGTGAACGATGTAGCGATCGCTGTTATGCTTTGAGAGGAATAATTCCTTTTGTCCTCTCCGTTCATCTCATTGTATTTCTGACGTCTTGATACGGCTTGTTTCATGTTGGATGCCCACGCTGTAACAGGGGCAAGGGTTTCTGTTATTCGGGCTGGTCCTGGAACCAAGTCACATGTTCGTCGAGTATGCCGAAACCTGTCATTTTGGAGTCTTTTTAGAATCTTTAAAGTGGACATAGTTTACTGGATTCGATAATGGCATGACTGTTGGGCATATACCATAGTACCCGAGTTGGTTGATTCTTCTGAGCTCATTTTATTAACTCGAACTCTAGGTAGGCCCTCTTCCCTTGCTTCTATCCTCAGCTCACAAGACCTTCCGAGCAATTGGTCGTCTTAAATAACCCGTCAGCTTGGGGCTGTTGGGTCCAAATCTAGATTTGCTGCACTTGCTAATCTTGAGATGGAGGATAATCGGAACCATCGAGGACGCAGGACAGCTCTTCGGCAGTATTGGGCTCGCTACCATGGTCCTCGTCCGGTATAAATGAAATTTTCGGTGAGTAAACGTAAGAATTCTAACGCAGCTGGACAAACCGAGCTGCAGCTCGGCGGTCAACACTGGCCCAAACTTCCCGAGAAGTACTTGCAACTGGCGGATGCGGCCATATCTTCACATAAATCCGAGCTGCTGGAGCTTCTGTAAATAGTTCTTTTTAGATAGAGCTCGCCCGAGGGACACTCTCTATGCACCAGAGGAGCCTAAGCAGGAGAGTTGGTCGGGCTCTTTTATATGCCGGCTTTAAACGATTGGCTTCGCAACTTGTAACGTCAGATCGTGGCGACTTTTGTATAATGAAGGAAAGAGGTTTGCAATTCTGGTGGGTGCCGTGTACGTTCCGGTTGTGCTATCTGACTGTTTATAAGCTGCTCTCGTTCAAAATAAACCCGGACCTTGTTTGTTCAGACTGTGCTGAAACTCGTTAGTGCTTCGGTTGCTAGTTCCAATGCTCGACTTGATCATTTAAGTAGCGGCTATCCCTTCGTAATTATTGCCAGTGTTGATAATGAAATCATCCAGTGCCATGAGCGAGACCCAGTCTCAGCCATCACCAATATCACGATCCCAATACCTACTCACTGCATGGACTGGGTTGGTTTGGCCTTGAGCCCCTTAATGCAGCAACTGATGGGTCCTGGATGAATGTCCAATTCTGGTGGCTGTGTCCGGAGGTTGTTGTTACGTTGATAACGGAGAACCCGGAGACTCACCCGTTTCCTGATATGCGGACCATAGAGATTAGATGGTTGATGAACCATATCTTGCAGAGAGGGAGGATATTTATTAGACGGCATACCGGCGGGGTAAGATGATAGCAGCAGGTCCCCATGCCCTTCTAGATCCGGTACATTGTAAAAGTATACGCTTTAAAACGTCTTTCCACCGACGTTGATTGTGATCTATATAAGGGATATGTATTGGATCTCCCAGATCCAAGTATGTACTGTGCAACAACCACGCAAATCGATCTCCTTGCATCTGACGTTCATTCCTTGTTTGTCAGTCCTTTCTCCCTCCCCAGGGAGGCATCTTGATGATCTCAGTCCGTCTCTTCCCTGGCCTGCCCGTGCCATGGCCAACATTTTCCAAGAAACCATCACGGAAACAGCCATCACACCCTCGCACCAATCCCCTCGCGATGCTTCCCCATCGGCCGAAAATGCAGACGCCCAAGAAACAAAACGGAAACAGAATCCGAGCCAGAACCCCAATACCCAGGCAAATTCAATCTCACCTTAATCGTCTTCGCTAGCTCTAGCCAGATGGGGATTGTGTGATTGCCGTGGGAGAGTACAAGGGCGACGGTGAAGGTGCAGATGGATCAGTTACGATGCTGTTGCTGCCCTCTGTGCCTTCAAGGCCATATAGAAAAGATCATGGATGCTAAGCAGGTACGTATATCTTGTCTCTCGATGTGCATCGCACTCTGCATCCGACATAATTCGGTTAACTGTCTGATCCCTGTCACCCGTGCCACCCTGCAAAGATCATCAGGTACAGAACTCTGTCGTACGCATTCCAGAACACATGGCATAAGGCTGCATCGGTCTACCAATAAGGAAACCTGGATTATATATCACGTGATATTTACATGCCGGCGTCGGCACGTTAGCGTTGAATTCCGGAGTCCGAAGAGAACTCCGGCCAAGCTTCAGGACAATTAGAAAGGTGTTGATTGGACATGACAATTAGCCTACCCCGCCCTGACACAACGGCGGGCCGAAATTCACCCCAGGCCCGACATCGGATCTGAAAAATCTGAAGACCTTTCCTCTTCCGGCGCTCAGAGCCGCGGCCGGCTTACTCTTTTTGGATATGGAGACGAGAAGGCGGTTACATTGGTTCGGGCAGTGTAGTTTATTAGTTCATCAGTCACGGCTGGAGTCACATCTCCTCAGTGTCACTTCCTCTCTCCTGTTCTTCTCCCACTGTCATCTCAACTCATCATGGCTCAAGATATCAAGGTTGAGAATGGCCCCGAGCCTGAATACTACGACCAGGAGGATGTGAAGAGCTCGCCTCCCTCGGTTCAGATCGATCCCTTTGGTGCTGAGGATTCGGCTGAAATCAAGTACAAGACGTTGACGTGGTGGTAAGCAGCTATTCTGAAGTCGCGGTTCTGATCGCATTGGATACTAACGATGATTCTCTATAGGCAAACCGGAATTAGTACGACGCGCTTTTCCACCCTGATCTGTACAGTTCTAACCGAGTCGCAGTCATGATTGCCGAAACGGTCTCTCTCGGAGTCCTCTCTCTCCCAGCAGCTGTCGCTTCGATCGGAATGGCACCGTACGTCATCAAATCCAGCACTCCATCAACGACAATTGTTCGTGTCTAATAATTTATAGAGCGGTCGTTCTCATCGTCGGCCTTGGTTTGATCTCGACATATTCCGGCTACCTGATCGGTCAATTCCGGCAGAAATACCCTTTCATCCACAGCATGGCCGACGCAGGTGGTATCCTGATGGGACCTGTTGGTCGCGAAATCCTCGAAGTGGGACAGCTGCTGTTCTTCCTCTTCGCCACGGGCAGTCACCTTCTCACGTTTACGGTTATGATGAACACCCTGACGGAACATGGCACGTGCTCGATTGTTTTTGGCGTCGTCGGATTGATTCTTTCGTTTTTACTTTCGCTGCCCCGGACGATGAAGAATGTGTCCTGGCTGGCCATGGCTTCGTTCATCAGTATTTTCGTGGCTGTTGTGATCACTATGGTCGGTGTTGGTGTGGAGCGCCCGGGTAACGGTATCTACTCTGTTACCCAGAAGACCGACTTTGTCAGTGGCTTTAGTGCTGTGACCAACATTGTTTTCGCTTACTGTATGTTTCCCTGTTTCATTCTTTTCTACAATATGCTAATGACTCAGGTGGCCACCCCGGTTACTTTGGCTTCATCGCCGAAATGAAAAACCCGGAAGACTTTCCCAAATCACTCTGCATGCAACAAGGATTCGAAATCATCCTCTACACCATCTCCGCTGCCGTGATCTACCGCTACGCCGGTGACGGTGTCGCCTCGCCCGCGCTGGGCTCGACCGGACCTATCCTCCGCAAAGTCGCCTACGGTATCGCTATTCCTACAATTGTCATCGCGGGTGTCGTCCTGGGCCATGTGGCTATCAAGACTATTTATGTTCGCATTTTCCGTGGCACCAATGTCATGCACCAGAAGAGTATGCTCGGTACTGGTGCTTGGATTGGTTTGACCCTTGCTTTCTGGACGATCTCGTGGATTATTGCCGAAGCGATTCCTGTTTTCAGCGACCTCTTGAGTTTGATTAGCGCTCTGTTCGTCAGCTGGTTTTCTTGTGAGCGCCCTCTCAATCCGTCATTCCACTCACTCTAACAACTTGCAGATGGCCTCCCTGGCGTTTTCTGGCTCTACATGTACTGGGGCGACTACTTCTCCTCCCCCAAGAAAATCCTCCTTTTCCTCACCAACGTCGGCCTCGTCGGCATCGGAACCACAATCTGCGCCTGTGGTCTCTGGGTATCCGGACTTGCTATCCATGAAGATAGCAAAGGGGCAGGTGGCAGTTTTTCGTGCGCTAATAATGCATAAACGGTGTTTGGGCTTCTTTTCTTTCTTTTCTTTTTTCTTCTTCTGTTCACTTATGCGACTATGCATAATAGAGGGTGTTATGAAGTTATTCCCGGCATGTGTTTGTTGATTTTGTTACTGGGGTTTGATTTGCTATGCTACGAGACACTCCGATTGTAAATAATGCATCAATGTTAATATCGAGACTCTACATTGAATTACTGCCGATTGAGGTAGCGGAAAACAATTTCCGAGGCACATCTGTAGACCCGTTGGGCCTCGTTTAATGCCCCGACAATGGACCCAACGAAATAGACAAATGCAGCAATCTCCTTCAATATCTATTACTCAATTCCAATTTCCCAGTCCTGCAGAGACTCATAATCCGGGGGATTCCCCGCATGTTACTCTAATTTGCGGGGAACCCAATACCCGAACTCCATCCTATCAATAACCACCCTTTAGGCAAAAAGCAAGCCACCAAAAACATCACCGCAATGAACAAACGCAAGCGATCACCCGACGAAATACCAGCCGGCCCGACTACTCACAATTCAAACGCTAGCCCTGCCGCAGCTGAACTCAATGAGAGTCTTCCGGCTATTAGCCGTAAGATTACGGCTTGTGCGGCATGTAGAAAGCAGAAGGTTTGTCGAACTTGATTTTAAGTATGTGAATGGGCTCTAATGTACTGGATGTAGATTAGGTGCGATATGCCAGATGGTGTACCGCCGTGTACGCGGTGTCGTCATCGCGAGCTTTCGTGCGTGTTGAATAAGAGCCTTCAGTCGTTGGTTGAGGAGGCCAAGTGAGTCATTTGGTATCATCCTGGAATTCGGAGGCTCAGGTATTGATGTATACAGGAACACGGATATCTTGCAAGCGGACGTGCGCGAAATTCATACTACGCTAAGTGCTATCTGTGAACATCTCGGTCTGGATAGACCGAACCCTCTACACAGTCAGAGTCACAGTTACAACAGCAATGAAATCTCAGCCCCAGAAGCAGAAACCAACGGCAGCCAAGCACTACCAAGCACAGCTAACAACGACCAAGAACAGACCCTCCCAGGCTGCGAGGTCTCACCACCCGGCACACCATCTGCCGTGCAAGCACCAATAGATACCTATCTCGACATCGCGAAACTAGGAAGTAACAGTCACAGTCGAAGTCCTGGTTCCGGGTCTGTAGAGACACCGTCAAACCAGGTATCCAGACCACGCCGTTATGCATCGCAAGACCTCGTCAGCAAAGGCATAATCAGCATGACGGATGCAGAAATTCTCGTCGATAGATACTTTACTCGAGTTGACTCGTACCTCTACGGGATAGGTAGTCGATTGCATAACCTCCAGCGACTGCGAACTGGTCATCCGGTTCTGTTCGCTGCGATATGTACCGTATCTGCACTACATGACCCAGGCGATCAATCGCTATACGAAGTATGTAACCGCGAATTCCGACGTTTAGTCTCGCAAAGTCTCTTCGAGAAACACGACCTAGAGTACATCCGCGCCCTATGCATAAGCAGTTTCTGGCTAGCAGATGCATCACGAATCCTTCTCAGTGACGCAATCCGCAGATCCGCGGACGTCCATCTGCACCGCAGCTTTGGCCGACTTTGGAGCTGTTCCGGCGATGCACGATCAAACACCAACGTCGCAGAAATGCGTGACCGCGTCAGACTCTGGTACCTCCTTTTCATCTGCGACCAACACCTCTCCATCCTGCATAACCGAGACCCCTTACTCCGCAGCGACACCGAAATCGCAATAAGCTGGGAGGCGTACCTCCGGCGCTCCGACGTAACAGACTCTGACGTACGCATCGTCTCGCAGGTAGCTCTGCTGCTAATAATGAGCCAAGTCCGCGACGTGCTGGGCTGTGATTCAGATACAGAAACACGAATCCCGCAAACTATGGCGAATCAAATCGTGCACTACTCCCGGCAGCTAGATAAATGGTTCACACGGTTTTCGTCAATGTTCAAACCAGATCCATTTTTGGGTGATTTTCCGCGAAGAGGTTTGCAGTTGCATTACCAATTCGGGAAATTATATCTAGGACACCAGGTCTTTAAGGGGTTGCAGGGCGAAGCCATTCCGGGCCCGTTTATGGCGGCTGCATCGATGGCGCATGACGCTGCGATATCGATCTTCGAAATGATCCTGTATGAAGAAACGCTGCAGGCGAATCTCGTGGGAATGCCGCATTACTTCCATATCATGCTTGCGTTCGCAGGACATTTTCTGCTAGAAGTTACGAAGGGTTATGCGGAGCAGTTGGGGATTGTGCCTGCGGATAATTTCATCTTGATTCGCAAAGTGTTGACGATGTTTCGGGGGACGCGGTGTGTGGCTATGCATCCGATTTGTAGAATGACGCCGGGGTTAGATCGGAAGTTGGGGGACTGTGCGGCAGGGGTTTTGGCTGAGTTTGAGGAGTCGCAGGAGCCGGCCGTCGCAGTTGGCTTGACGGGGGGTATTGTTGATGGTACTGGTCCTACGATGGAGGGGTTTTCTTGGCCTGGGAATGGGTTGTTCGGGACGGGAACGGGAGCTGGGGCTATGGGCGAGGTGTTTCTGCCAGAGTGGGATTTTGGGGAGTTCTCGTTTCCAGGGATGTTGTCGAGTGTTATGCCGTAGTCTGCATATACTCTGCTCTAGATGGGGGCTAATTGTCGGATGTTCACCGTTGATAGCCCTAAACCTAGCAAATTCAAGCTGCTTCTATCCCTACAACTCTTCTATCTTACACATGTCATTCCGTTTCATATCACAGGATATCAGCCTTGCAATAAAAAAAACTACGAATATCAGAGTACATCGTCAATAAAACTTTTGAAGGCGTTTTTGAACCCAAGCTTATGCCTTCCACGACGCATACCGTCATCTGACGGCGGACGCCAAGGACTGTCATGGCTTTGCTGGTAGCTTCCATTGTGCCCGCTTTGGCCGAAGTCTCCAGCACCAAATCCAGGCTGCTGGTTGGTATGCATATACTGATCAACTCGAATAGTATTGGGCACTTGGTGAGCGTCCTGTCTAGGCATCACATGGGATGGCTCAGAACTTGTCAGATAGGTAGCAGGGATGGGGACGGTATCTTTTCCCGAAGGCAAAGGCTTCCTCTTGGTGCATGTATAATTTTTGGACTGGCAAGCCTGGCTTTGATGTGGAGGGTTCGTCTCGAGAAGCCTTTGCAACATTGTCTTGATCTCGGCCTCTGCCTTCGCCTCTGCCTCTGCCTCCGCCTCCTGGTCGACATCATCGTCTTCTTCGCTGCCATCCTCGGACTCATCATCATCAACATCATCATCATCTTCTTCTTCTTCTTCACTATCGTCCTCATCCTCTTCGTCACTAGAATAGTGATACCAGAAGTCCAAATCGCCTTCTTTTTGCTTTCTTTCTATGTCATCAATGCCTGCCTCCAAAGCTTCCATAGCGGACCCGTAAAGGGTGCTGCTCACATTGATATCAACCCCATGGTCAAGGAGCACTTTAACAACATCCTTCTCACGGAAATGGATTGCATAATGTAAAGCCTCGACGAGAATCCATGGCTCCGGAACATGTGGAAGCCACTCTTGCACGTATTCCTGTATGCCATCTAAAGCTGCAGCGATAAACGCGTTTTGGTAATAACCGCCACGAAGAAAGGGATCTGCCCCTCGGTCAACAAGCACGTCCACTACCTCATAATCGTCCATAAAACATGCAGACTGCAAAGCAGTCCCATATTTGCCCGCGATAATACCATGCTGGGCTCCATTCTCCAGAAGATGAGTCACAATATCGACGGTGGAAACAGCAGCTGAAAGCTGCAGTGGTGTACCCCGTTCGCTCACGGCATTGATATCGGCTTTGTGTTCCAGGAGGAGATCGATGAGTGGAATGGGTTCCTCTGCATGTATGGCGGCATGTAGGGCACTTCCATATTCACCTCCATTTTCGTTCGGGTCCGCACCGGCGTTCAGCAACAATCGGGCAGTCTCGATGCTGTCCCCGGCAACAGCTGCCTGGAGAGCAGTATGATACTTTCCTCCTACCGTGTGAATATCGGCACCATGGTTGCAGAATCGTTCCACAAGTTCCACGTCTCCTTGGTAAGCTGCCATCTGAAGCGGCGTGTGCAATGCGCCCCCCTTTTGGTTTACATCAACACAATATTCGAGTAGAGTGTTTACGCAATCCAGAGCCTTGCTTTCAGTGGCCTTGTATAATGCACCTCCCCAATCTCCGATATGCTGAACATCCAGTCCCTGTTCAAGAAGGTATCGCACACATTCCTCGTCCGCTGCGCATGCTGCGTTTGTCAGGGCAGTGTCGTTATCCCCGTCTTTCGTATGAATGAAGGCCCCATAGTTAATCAAAGTCTCCACACACGGCTTTGGAAGTTCCATGGCCGCGCTTGTGAGCGGGGTTTCTCCATCTGCGCTCCGAACGTTGACGTTGGCTCCTCGCGAGATCAACTCTTTTAGCATATCATCATCGCCGCCGCCGCTTTCGCAGGCAGCGATAATAGCATATCCATATCGACCTCCTTCGGTGTTCGGGTTTGCCCCACGCTCAAGAAGAAGCTTGACAATCTCGGTAGTTCCTTCAATACAGGCGGCCTGAAGGGGCGTGTCATGTTCATCAAATATTACGGGATCCACGTTGGCTCCGTTTCCAATAAGGAGTTGTACGTTTTCTAGCGTCCCTTCGTAACATGCAGCCTGAAGGGCAGTTCCATAGCTGGATTCTGGGTAGGCTCGGTTGGGATCTGCTCTTCGATCGAGAAGCATCTTCAGGATTTCCGTTGTGCCATCGTAGGCCGATGCCTGGAGGGCATTTCCATATCTGCATTGCACGTTAGCATACCGCTTTCTCGAGCTTTGTCACGCTCGTTGTGAATACTTACTCCTTTCCCTCAGCATTAGCATCGATGCCCATATCCAGCAAGGCGTGAACGGTTTCCTCATGCTGATAATCAACAGCAATATATAAGGATTGTTCAAGGACTTTCGACTCAATGCCATTCCGTGTAAGTCTCTTGACAATGCCCGTATGGCCTTTGGCTGCAGCATTGTAGAATGCAGGCCCGCGCGGGATTTTGGGAGAATGTGTCACCAAAAGAGCAACAACCGCCTCTCTATTATTTTCTGTAGCCTTGAGTAGGGCTTTTCTGTGAGAGTCTAGATCCTTGTCGTACTGGAGAAGAAGCTGGACAATGTCGACAAAGCCTTCTCCTGCGGCTGCTTCGATTGGCAAAGTACCGTCGCTAGCTTGCTTGGTGTGGTCACACCCTTTCTCAAGTAAATACATGGCAATTTCATACTCGCCACAGTAGCATGCTGTACCCAGGGCATTGCCATTACCGTATTCCACAGATGGATTTAGCTCGGCACCGTTCTCGACGAGAAGCTGCACTACATCCAAACTCGTGCTTTCGACTGCAGCAGTAAGCGCTGTGACCTGTTGCCCGCCTAATAGATTAGGGTCTGCCTGTTTTTCCAGCAGTTGCTGCACAATTCCAAGGGCTCCCTCAGAAGACGCGAGGTACAGTGCAGAGCCGGTCTCCCTGTTAGGACAATTGACTTCGGCGCCATGATTGAGAAGGTACTCCACGATCTCCGAGTCGCCGGATTTAATAGCACCGTGGAGCGCGGTCTCATGATCTTCTGCTTGTCGAAAATTGATGAGATCTCTAGTATTACCGACCTCGCACAGCTTCTGGACCATGTTCAGGTGTCCTCTTCGACAGGCCCAGTACAACGGCTGCAATCCTTGGCTGTCAGTAGCTTGGATCTCCTCGACACGCTGATCGGATTTGAGAAGCAGATCTGCAAGAGGCATGTACCCAAAATATGCGGCAACGTGCATCGCCGTGAATTGCTCGTTGAAATCCAATCCTTCATCGTTGATGTCAGGATTGCGTCGGGCGTACGCTTTCGACCACTCGGCTCGCTGCTTGGACCCCAACACCCAGAACACATTGGCAATGTCGAAACTCTCCACGACATCGGCAGTAGCTTTAAGGGCGTGCTCAATCCACTGTGTGATGGGATATGTTAGGACATCTTTCTCATCGGTCTCCTCATTATCATCCGCTGTGCTTTCCGAGTCATACTCCTTGTCATATTCGAACTCGGGGCTTTCCTCCTCTTGTTCACCCGGATCCTGATTTTTCTCCATATTACTAGTATTATCAGACTCGTCAGGCTCAGGCTTTTCGCCCTCGCTCTCTTCGGTTTCCTCGGCCTCTGTTTGTTCACTCTCTTTGACAACAGCGAGAACGTAGTCAAAGCACCGCAATGCAATAACACCGTGCTGTATTTTCTCGGATCCCATGGAAAGCCAGTCATTGGTTTTAGACTTCAGGAATTCCCGCACAGAAGGATGACTGAGTTGTACCTTGACATCCTGACCATCTTCGAACATCGTGGTCAGAGCACCACATCGCAAAACATGCTTCTTCAATTCTTCTCGGCTCTCCCTGTCTTCTTCTGGAAGATCAGCTATGACTGCAAGTTCTTCAAGAGTTGGAGGACAGTGTATAAGGAGTAAGCATCGCAGAATATCTTTGGAGCATTCAATTTCTAGGTCAGAGTTCTTGAGTACCTGGGTTAGATCCCTAGTTAGCATCATTCCATATCTCCGAGATACACCATAAAAAAGAAAGATAAGTGCTTTCTTACTCTAGACGCAACATGGTCATACATCGGAAAGAGGTCGGTAGGCAACTCCTCCAGTCGACATCTGACAGCCGAATGGGGCACCGCTGCATTCTCCAGCTCCAGACATACCAGGTTTACCCAGTCATAGTTTGATTTCCCTTGTGCTCGCAGGCAGATATAACTCTTGATGAAGTATGCCAGTGGCCGACTATACCCTTTTTGACTGATGATCTGGTCGACCCTCCTGTTCACGTACGCTCGGAGATCATCGTCTTGTTTGTCCGAATGACTACCATCGTCCATGTTGAGAATGGTCGAGCCACGAAGTGCTTCCTGAATGTCATCCCTATAAGTACTAAGAAATAACCACTTGATAAATGGTCCAGTTTGGTTGTTTTCCTCGTCTGCTATGACAGGCCGGAATGAGACGATTTTGTTCAACAGCTGCCGTCGGGACTCGGACTCAATCTGATCGAGACTGTTGACCACGAAAAAAACTGTTCCCACCGACGGGTCACTCAGCGCGGCTTGGAGACACTTCCACACTCTAGGCAGCGATTCGAATTCGTACTCCGCGTCCCCGTTTTGCGCCGCGCCTTTTGAGATATTCTCTTCTCCAAAAAAGTAGCGAGCAAGGTCTTTGCGGGCTTTCAGCAGCTGCCAGGAAAGTGACTTTAAGACATTCAAAGCATTACTCTTGTCCTTGTCGTGCTCATCGCAGAAGAAATACCCCATTGTCATTGATTCGGGCTCTCGCCCAGCTTGACAGCCTAGGTCTTCGACCATCGCCATTGCAGCCATGGTCTTGCCTTTGCCAGCACCACCGCAAATCCAGACATTGTGAGAGCAGTCCTCATCCCTCCATGACATATACTGCTGGCTCATTTGGATCCATGAAGATGTTATTCCTCTCTCGAATCCCCTACTACGGCGAATCGTTTCCAGGTCCTTTTTAGGGTTAATTACTTCTAAGGCATCCAGGACTTTTTCCACATGGCCATCATCCACCATTTCTCGCTTGACGGCTGTAAATAATTAATATCTTTAGTAGCAAGCTCATTAAATACACAGAGGACAATTTACGAGGCACACTCACCATCCCGTCGCAGCTTAATTTTCTTGAAAGACTGGTTGGCAAATTCTTTGAGGGTTCCAGATAACTGGCGGTAATGTCCGTCCTTGGGCCCGTCGAACTTGTTCATTTGCGAATGCGTGCGAGCCCAGGAATATCGAGGCTTGCCTTCAAAGGTCGACGATTTCTCGTCGGCGATAATCATCTGCGTTCATTAGTGGCCTGGGACAAAAAGTATATTCAGACAGATACCCACCCCGTTTGTTTTCTCCAACTCAAAGTAGCACACCACATCGATCTGTACCTTGCCCACATCCGCGAGGAATTCATCCGCCAATTCAAGAAGCTCTTGGGAGTTGGGCTTCAGCGTTCGGATTAGATCATTATCGCTGGCTTGTCCCACGGCACTGCCCGCCATCCCGATGATTTTTGCCAAATGCTGGGCCCCGGAGCCACGGAAGGGCGTTCCCAAAAAAACACAGGCCGTGATACAATCGATGACTCCTTTGAAGCTGTCGGCCTCTCGTTTTGCTGTTGTAACAGCCTGCCTCAGCTGTCAGCTCATTGCGGTTCACCATGTATTTTGCGAATGCAGAGTAGACCTTCGATACGACCAGCCCGCCGAGACTATGTCCAATAAAGACAATGGGTCTGTCTTTGTATTTCTGTCGAGCAGCTGTCAGTTCTGGCATTGCATCCAAATTATTGAAAGGCTGACGCACGGATTCGCGTCGATTCATCTTGATTGCATCGAGAAGATCGCGACTGATTGTCGACAGCCGATTCTCTACGGCATCTTTTCCGTACCATTGGGACCGATAGCCAAAGACAGATATTCTTGCCTTAGGGATGGTCTTTCGCAGCATGGATTCGTCACGCAACCAGTGCACGCCTTTCGATACCCATGTATATGTCATATCCGACCCGAGGCCGGGCACGGCAATGATGCTTTCCTTGGTTAGGCTACAGTTCAGTGTGCCATGGATTGTTACCAGAGAAAAACTTACTCGACGTAGTTTGGATTTTTGTCAAAGTCATGTGGGGCGTAAAGGTGGTTGAGACCTTGTATGATTGACTGATACTGGGTTAGTACATATTCAGCACAGTTTGACGGTGTTCATGTTACCTGCTTGCTTGACTTGGAGTGCTTTTTCGATTGCTGGCCTTCCTGCTGCGATACGAATCGGGCCGTGGCCATAGAAAGCCAGGGATTGTCTATCAGATTGTCTATCATTATGGGTTGAGGTTCCTGCAATGATAAAAAAAAATTGGCGACCTTGGATCACGGTCTTCTTCAAGGATACTATGTATGCAATGCCAACAAGGCTGTGTCAGGGGCGTGCATCTCGTTTAAAGACAATAGCCATACCTCGCTTAATCTACATATTCATTCACGCTAAGCTTTTTTCTACAGAGTACGCGTACTCTGTAAGGATCTCCGGTGGTATCGTAATAATACCTGCCCACGATGAGACTTCATTTGTCACTCAACACGAGGCTCAAATTACGAACTGCAACCGCAACGCCCCGGCCACTAAACCGCCTGTCGGCAAGCCAATGATGAATCAATATAGATTGATAAACCTGACTGTGGAGATCGGTAGTGTGCTGTATCCCGGTGTACAACCACTAACTGTGCCGGGATTGACATATTTCCACCTCTTTCGTCGCAGAGCCGCAGGTTGAATAGAATCAGCTGAGGAGATCGCCCATAGGTATCAGTGGATTCCTTGACGGCCCGCACAGCCAAACCGTGGTTTGTGCAGCGCATTCAGGTTTCAATAAAAGCTTAGTGGACGTATATCCCTACTCGAATTTCCTGTACAGATCGACACCCTCAAGAGGGGGAAGGAATCATACAACAGATACCCCATGCAGCCGCTGTATAATTGCAGAGACAGGCATTACGGGAGAATCAGACACTCTTTTATAAGTAGAGAAACGTGCTAATATCTTTTGCGCAGTTTGAAGCCCGCGGAATAGCCACCGTAGAAGGGGATGTTACTTTACCATTAGTATATGTCTGCAGCTTGAACACTGAAAGAGGGACTTGGGGAAAGCTCGTGGGTCTTGTACATTAACATTTACTATCATCGTCATCACAATATCCCTGAGCAGCGCCGAGCATCTGGAGAAGGGCTCGGGGAATTGATAATTGGTGACCATATAAGTGTTCCCAATGCGGTTAGCGTCCCGATGTCGCACACCCGCTTGACCTTTGACTTGACTCACTGCTCGACTTCTCTTCCTCTTCCTCCCAATACAATTGCTCCAATTCACCAATTCAAGATATCAAAATGAGTGCTCCTAAGGTTGCTGAGAACATGCTCTGGGGAGGTCGATTTACCCGTGAGTATCTCCCCTACTGCTAATGGTCACTTTGTGGCCTCCGACCTGGTTACCCCTCCCCCGCCATTGCTAACTACAATCAGAGGGCCTCGACCCCCTCATGGTCCAATACAACGAATCCCTCCCCTACGACCGCATCTTCTGGAAACAAGACATCGCCGGCTCCATCGCCTTCGCCCGCGCCAACACCAAAACCGGCATTCTGAGCGCCCATGAATTCGCCGAGATCGAGCGCGGCTTTAAACAAATCGCCGAGGAATGGAGCACCAACTCCTTCCTTGTCAAGGAAAACGACGAGGACATCCACACCGCCAACGAGCGCCGTCTCTCTGAAATTATCGGCAAGGAGATTGGCGGAAAGCTGCACACCGGCCGGTCGCGCAATGAGCAGGTCGCAACTGACATGCGGTTATGGCTCCGGGATGAGCTGCGGAAGGTCGAGGGTTGGTTGTGTGATTTGATCAAGGTTTCTACTGCCCGCGCGGAGGCGGAGATTCAGTATATCATGCCTGGGTATACGCATTTGCAAAAGGCGCAGCCGGTGCGGTGGAGTCATTGGTTGCTCTCGCATGCGACGGCGTTTGCGAGTGAGTTGCAGCGGTTGCGCGAGGTTATTCGTCGGGTGAACAAGTGTCCGTTGGGAACTGGTGCGCTTGCAGGTAACCCGTTCCAGATCGATAGAGAGGGCATGGCCAAGGAGCTGGGCTTCGAGGGTCTGCTCTACAACTCGATGAACGCCGTTGCGGACCGTGACTTTGCCATGGAGACCATGCAGTGGGGTAGCTCGTTCATGCTCAAGATCTCTCGCTGGGCCGAGGATCTCATCATCTACAGCAGCTTGGAGTTCGGCTTCGTCCGTCTGTCCGACGCCTACTCCACCGGCTCTTCCCTGATGCCCCAGAAGAAGAACGCAGACAGCCTAGAACTCCTCCGCGGCAAGGCCGGCCGCGCTTTCGGCCAAATGGCCGGCCTGATGGTTACCATCAAGGGCCTCCCAACAACCTACAACAAAGACCTCCAGGAATCCGTCGAGCCCCTCCTCGACCACATCAAGACGCTGGGCGACAGCATCCAGATCGCCACCGGCGTCCTCTCCACCCTCACCACCATCCCTGAGAAAATGACCGCCGCGCTGGCCCCCGAAATGCTCGCCACCGAGATCGCAGACTACCTCGTCCGCAAGGGCGTTCCCTTCCGCGAGGGCCACCACATCTCTGGCCGTGTTGTTGCGCTGGGTGAGAAGCACGGTGTTCCTATGGATACGCTGTCGTTGGAGCAGTTGAAGACTGTTGATGCGCGATTCGATGATGATGTTCAGGCCTGTTTGGATTATGAGCGGGCGGTTGAGCTGAAGGATGCTGTTGGGGGGACGAGTAAAAGGGCTGTTCTCGAGCAGACTTCTGTGCTTAAGGAGTTGCTGTAACTTACTTTTCAGATAAGGATGATTGGATGATGCATTTGAATAAAAGTTGATGATCATGATTAGTATATATCTTTTTCTCGACAACAGACATGGGACAATGATTGCAACACCGCGTACAAAGAAGAGTCTAGCGTCTAGTATTTTCGCAAAGCTTCAGGCCTCAAACCAATAAACATGCAAGATCAAAGAAACAGAATCAAGACCCCAAATCCCCACCGTCACCACTTTCCCTCCTCTTCTCATCAACCCCACCCCATTCAAAACACTGCGTGAAACTAGTAGCATAGTCCTCGCACCCCGGAAAACGCTCGAAATTGGCGGACAGGAGGACGCCGTCGGAGGTTATTATTTTCGTGCCACCGCTGGGCTTGTGGGGGTTTTCAGGAGAGGAAGAGGACGGTTTTGGGGAAAGAGAGTCAGCAACAGGGTTAGGGATAGAGATAGGGCGGCGTCGTTCATGCGGAATGTTGATTAGTTCGCTTTGGGAGTATGCTGCTAGCTCGGCGCGTTGGCGGTAGAAGCCCGTGTCGCCTAGTTCGGGAGTTGTTTCTGGGTCTGTCCTTGTTCCTGTCACTATCCCCGTGTCCAACGCCCGTTCTGCTTCTACATTCGGTCCTCTTAGGGCTGGATGAACACCCAAATCCTGCTCTATATTCATCACCATATCATGTTTCGAGCTTAGGGTCGAGTGGAGGGATGGGTTTGATGGAATAGATGGGATTGGGGAGAGAGGATGCCGATGCCGCCGTTCTAGAGATGGAGATGTGAATGAGGGTGCTGGGGATATTAGGGTTGGGGTGCGGAGGAGGTGGGTTGTTGACGTTGGGGTGTGCGTGTTTGCGTTAGGGGTTGTGGCTGGCAGGGTGGTGGATATGGGTGTTGGTTGGGTATGGGATTGGGTGTGGTTGTAATTTGTAGGGCCTGCTGACAAGTTAGCTACCTCATCTCTTAAACATGGTAGTCGGAGTCTCTCTCACCTGATAGGCTCTCCCCAGACCCAACCCCAGCAGCAGTGACAGTAATAGCATCCCCCTTCTCTCGATCATTACCATGCTGCGGCCCATGCCACGCCAACAATGTAAACCTCCTCCTCCTCCTCCTCTTCTTCTTGCATCGGCAGAATAATACAAAGATGACTGCTAGTACAACTCCCAATACGAGGATACCGCCCACGACGCCACCTATTAGGGCTTTGTTGTTATCGCTGCTGGAAGATGTGCTAGGACGGGAATCGGAGCTAAAGGTTGCGGATTCGATTTGTTCGGTTGGATAGGTTGAGGATGTGGTTGCATTAGAGGGGAATATTGTACTGATGCTGAGATTTGTGCTAGTGCTTGTGTTCGGACTGGTGCTGCTGTTTCCTGCACTAGTCGTGACAGTATCCGGACGAGACGGAGTCCCCAACAATGCAGGCCTTGGCGACGGCCCTGAAATACCACCAGGAATAGACCAAATGGTCCCAGCTTGCGGCTGCGTTGTCGTCCCCGTTCCAGTCGCTGCACCCACATGCATATTCATGGCACCACTTCCCCCCTTCCTCTTCCCCGTATCTGCACTCATAGGCGCCGCTGTCGCCGTCGCCGTTGTCGTCCCTATCAACGGCTCATTCATCTTCCCTGTCGTCGCTGTCGAAGTACTCGACCTCTCACTTTCACTCGAGAAACTTGTATTCTCACCCTGATTTGAAGCCTTCTCATCCAGGCAAACACCCGTATCACACGGACTAACTGAGCAACAACCATTAAAATCCCCCGCTGAGCAAGTATAGAAGCTTTGCGGATTTAGACAGCCGTGTGTGTTCATCTTACCAGTTTGAGGGTTTCATGGGGCAGCATCTTTCATTCATACATGAATCGGAGTTAAATATCAAGTGAATAATATCGGAAGGATAGAATAGTAGGTGTCTGTTGAATATAGAGAAGAGACGGTAGTGAGATGTAGAGGAACCTCAAATCAAACCTCGACTGGCCTGCCATTTTCTTGTTCTCCCTTGTCTTGTTCTTGTTCTTGAAACGAATTGGAAACTAAACGGTGGCAGGGTTACAACGTGGCGAACAAGGATGTTTTGATATTCTCTTTGTACTTGTTGCCAATTTCCGGGTCATTGGCTATTTTTTGTTTGAGAGACAAAGAGCGTAAATCTCGGTTGCCGGATTGGGTATTTCTTCGGGTTTTGACGTTCCTTTCGAGGGATCAGCAGATCTGGCGGTGGCTGTTGATCGTGTATTTGCAATTTTGTACTTTGTGATACCATAGTCTACGGGACGTAAGGTCTCCGATGAAACTCCAATTGTATAATGACAAAAACTGCTATAAGACATAACATGGCGGAAGGAAATATGGATATACAAGTATAAAGTAACACAAATAAACAAAGTCAGAATTTTGCATGGCGTCCTCTTTTTGCCTTTTGCCTTCATCCTTCGTGAGTCCATCACCTGCCACTAAACCACGGACAGGGTTGGCAAATGACATCCCTGTCGGCACAACGGAATGGCACAATGGAATTTGTTCTTTGTAGCCAAAAATAAAGCTACCACGTGAAACGTGCTCCACCCATGCATCATTAACTATAACACTCGCTCTCCTGGCAACGCGCTTAGTAGGTACGCTTGAACGGCGGCACGGGCTTGCACTCGTTAGTGTCCAGGGTTTCGGCCTCGACTTCACGGTAGCCCAGCTCGACCTTGCCGTGAGGGGTCTTCTGCCATGTGAGGGTGTGTTTCATCCAGTTCTCGTCATCACGCTCGGGGTAGTCCTCACGGGCGTGGGCACCACGGGATTCCTTACGGTTAGCGGCAGCAACAGCGGTTTGCGAACTATAATGGTCAGTGTGTCTTTTTCTTTCTATCAGGGTGTCAGGGTACGTACGCGCAAGTCAACAAGTTACGGAGCTCAAGAGTCTCGACCAAGTCCGAGTTCCAGATCATGCTGCGGTCCTTGGTAGCAACCTGGTCGAATTGCGAGTCAACCTTGGTGACCTTCTCAACACCCTCGTCCAGACTCTCCTGAGTACGGAAGACGCTGACGTCCGACTGCATCGACTTCTGCATGGCGTTACGGATGTCAAAGGTAGTCTGGGGACCGTCGGCGTTGCGGACAAAGTCGAGGTCCTGGATCGACTGAGCACCAGCGTCGGAACTCAGCTCCTTGTGGGGCTGGCCAGGGCTGGAGATGTCGCGGACACGGTGAGAGACAGCACGACCGAAAACGATCAGGTCAAGAAGAGAGTTGGCTCCCAGGCGGTTGGCACCGTGGACAGACACACAGGCGGCTTCACCACAGGCGTACAGACCAGGGACAACCTTGTCCTTGCCGCCCTCGTCAACAGTCAGGACCTCACCAGTGTACTTGGTGGGGATACCACCCATGTTGTAGTGGACGGTGGGCAGGACAGGGATGGGCTGCTTGGTGACATCGACACCGGCGAAAATCGAGGCGGTCTCGGAGATACCGGGCAGACGCTCATGCAGGAGCTCAGCGGGAAGGTGGCTCAGCTGGAGGTAGATATGGTCCTTCTCGGGACCAACACCACGGCCCTCACGGATTTCCAGGGTCATCGAACGAGACACAACATCACGTGAAGCCAAGTCCTTGGCGGTAGGAGCATAACGCTCCATGAAACGCTCACCCTCCGAGTTCAGCAGGTAACCACCCTCACCACGAGATCCCTCAGTGATCAGACATCCGGCACCGTAGATACCAGTCGGGTGGAACTGGACGAACTCCAGATCCTGGTTGGGGAGACCAGCACGGGCGACCATGGCCATACCGTCTCCAGTGCAAGTGTGGGCGGAGGTACACGAGAAGTAGGCACGTCCGTAACCACCGGTGGCAAGTACGGTGTGGTGAGCCTTGAAACGGTGGAGGGTACCATCCTCCTGGTTGTAGGCGATGATACCGCGGCACTCACCGTCCTCCATCAGCAAGTCGAGGGCGAAGTATTCAATGAAGTAGTTGGTGTTGTGACGGAGAGACTGGCCGTAGAGGGTGTGCAGAAGGGCGTGACCGGTACGATCAGCAGCAGCGCAGCAACGGTAGGCCTGACCACCCTTGCCGTACTCCTTGGACTGACCACCGAAGGCACGCTGGTAGATACGTCCATCCTCGGTACGCGAGAAGGGACAACCGTAGCTCTCAAGCTCACGAACGGAAGCAGGGGCTTCTTTGGTCATGTAGTGGATGGCGTCCTGGTCACCGAGCCAGTCGGAACCCTTGACGGTATCGTACATGTGCCATCTCCAGTCGTCCTGGTGCATGCTGTGTGCCGAGAAAACCCTACGTTAGCGCCGATCTCAAATGCCGAGGTTCTGATGCGCGGACACCTACTTTCCAAGAGCAGCATTGATACCACCCTGAGCAGCGACAGTGTGACTTCTGGTAGGGAAAAGCTTGGAAACACAGGCAGTGTTGAAGCCAGCTTCCGCCAAACCGAAAGCCGCACGCAGACCGGCACCACCAGCACCAACAACGACGGCATCGTACTCGTGGTCCTGCACACCGTTAGAACCCTGATATCCCCAGAGACTAACCAAAACACCGGTATCAGCTTACAATCACGGGGTATTTGTCAGAGATGTATCCATTGGCCTCCTTAGCGCGCAGCGGGTTGTTGGGGTTGCCAAATATCCGGGCTGGTGAAATTCGATTAGTTCCTGCGGGAAAGCGAAGATCCGTTGCGAGGCTCAATGTCCATACCTGCAGGCCGGGACGAGGAGAAGAGACGTCTCTGGTTAATAGTACGGGAGAACTATAGACAGGCAGTTAGTTGATGTTTTAAACCATCGCAATGCGATGAAACGAGGGAGGGGTGGTAACCGACCTTGGATGCGGGAGCTAGGCTCCGCAAGCCCAGGGAGCTCATGATGACGGACGGATCAAAAGAAAGAGAGAAACGCTTTCCTATGAGCCTGGGAGGAGAGGAGAGGAGACAATTGAGTAAAGAGAGACACACACAAGACCGTAAGGCAGGTAGGAGAGAAGGCTCGTGGTTCGAAGATGCACTTCGGATCATCCGTTTCTGGCGGCCACTGCGAAAGCCGGCTGACATAAACATTTCCTCACTTGCCGACGGGGAGGACCGGGGCCGAGACAGCCAATCATGGGTGGTGCAGTGGTAATCATCCTCGGGCAGCCGGGAATTGTTGATTGGTTAGACGGGCTCTGGGCACGTGGTCGGTGTTCGTTTAGCCGGCAAGAGTCCGGAATATACCGTCGACACAATTCCGGAGTCCCAATACTAATAGTAGTACTGCTAAGATCCAATGTCTGGGGTTACGGGGTACAGCACGTGATCTACTCAACTGGTCTTAGTGAAGCCTTGAGTATTATGAATCCACTAAATACTAAATATCATCATACATCCGTCCATGCAAAAAATGTCTAGTTGTACTGCATGTACGTCGCCGTCGAGTTGAACTTCAGGTTGCCCTTGATGACCTTGTCCACCGCTGCCAAAAAGTCCTTCTCCGTCGCGATCTTTCTCCGTGCGCGAATGGCAAACATACCGGCCTCTGTTGCAACACTCCGCAGCTCAGCACCAGTGGAGTTGGGGCAGAGTCGAGAGATAAGCTCCCACCGGATGTCGCGCTCCACCGACATGCTCTTGGCGTGAATTCGAAGGATGTTGGCCCGACCGTCGACGTCGGGAAGGGAGAACTCAATCTTACGGTCAATACGACCGGGCCGCATCAGGGCAGGGTCCAAAGTCGAAGGCCGGTTGGTTGCGAACATGACCTTGATGTTACCACGCGAGTCGAAACCGTCCAATTGAGTGATCAACTCAAGCATAGTACGCTGGACTTCGTTATCGCCGCCAGCTCCGTCATCGAAACGAGCACCACCAACCGCATCAATTTCATCAAAGAAGATGATACATGCTTTCTTGGTCCGTGCCATCTCAAAGAGTTCTCGAACCATCCGTGCACCCTCACCAACGTACTTCTGAACCAGTTCACTACCAATAACACGAATGAATGTAGCGTCCGTTCGGTTGGCGACTGCACGAGCACAGAGTGTCTTTCCGGTACCGGGGGGTCCGTAAAGCAGGGCGCCCTTGGGAGGATCGATACCGAGGTTGACGAAACGTTCGGGCGACAGCAATGGCATCTCGACGACTTCCCGCAGCTTCTCAATCTGGTCTTTCGATCCCCCAACATCTCCGTATGTAACGTCGGGCTTCTCTTCGACGGTCATCATGGTCACGCTGGGGTCGATCTTCGGAGGGAGCGGCAGCATAATCTGGTACTTGTTACGGTCCACACTGGCATTGTTAGCACATTATCATATCACGAAGAAAGAAAGAATATACCCAACTCTCATGCCCTCCTCGATATCCGTAGGACTCACGCGCTCCCCTAAGTTGACAACGAACTTGGCAATCTGCTTGACGTTGATGACATATTTGCTCTTATCCGAATCCTTTTCATCCTGGATAATTTTTGTACAGCGAGAGACTTGCAAGGGCTGCTCCTCGGCCATACGTTGCCGGTCTGCGGCAACGTCCCAAAGGTGTGGAGGTGCGAGTCCGGTGTCGGATTCCTAGCCACGTACATCAGACCTATCCCAGAGCTCACGTCGACAGAGTATAATACCTTGATGCCAATCTTCTCATTCACGCTCGCCTGTTTCTCGTTGATCTGCTTTTCGAGTCTCTTTAATGCGGTCGCGTACGGTGCGGCACCGTAGGTCTTGAGTACTTGAATGTCGCTGTGATCAATCAGCACCGCGTTCTCAAAGTTACCCCCATCGCAAGCGCTGCACAATCAAGCACATACTCATCTGTGAGAGGTGTGATCTTCTTCTCAGGTTCCTCCTCATCCGCAAAGTTCTTCTTGTACTTCTCCCAGCTCTCTCCCGTGGCGCTAGGCATGGTGACAGTCAGCTGCGAGACAGCAAGGTGTTCTAGGGTATCGAAGTTAAAAGCGAATAAAGAAGAGTCCTGGTTCCTCTGCAGAAGTGAGTGAAGTAATACGGAGAAGTAAAAAGGGATGATAGCAGTAGTAGAAACAAGGTCGGTGATGTGATGACGGTTGAGCTCTGCCGTTGTTGGGCGGCGAGAGCTTCCAGAGTAGCGCCAAGCATCATCACCGCCTTTGGAGAGCACCTCCCAAGAAATTATTCCTCTGCAGCGCCCGCCGCCAGACCATTTTTACGCCATAACATCCACGCTTTTTATATCTCTTCTCTTTTCTTGTTAAGGATTTTGTCTGTATTCCAGACATTTCTTCATAATGTCGACCGCAGTCTCCCAGGGCCCCCCTGGAAACAACTCCTTCAAGGTGCGTTTGTTCTGCGGGGAGAAATACTACGTGTGGGCCGAATCTGATAATCTGGCAGGACAAGGAGAAGCCCATGGCGGTGCGGACGTCCAACATTTTGGCAGCAAGAGGTATGGGCAACTGTGTGAGAACCTGGGGATTATGGTTACTGACGTGAAATAGCTGTTTCCGATGCTATTAGAACGGTGCGCTTGTTCAGAGTCAATGGTTCGCGGTGAATGAGGGGCTAACACGGATACAGTCGTTGGGTCCTAGGGGTATGGATAAGATGGTATGGTTGAAAATTACATTTGATATTCTTTTGAAAGGTGAATGCTAATGGTGTACAGATCCAAACACCCAAGGGAAACACTATCATCGTACGAACCCCAATCTGTCCTTATCCACACTCGACCCCGACGCTGACCGCCCACAGACCAACGATGGAAACACTATGTTGAAGGATATGAGCGTTATGCACCCGGCTGCTAGGATGCTGGTTGACCTGAGTGCTGCTCAGGATGTGGAAGCTGGTGATGGAACAACTTCCGTTGTCGTTATTGCAGGCAGTCTCCTGGCCGCCGCTGAGCGTCTGTTGTCCAAGGGTATTCACCCTACCGTCATCTCCGAGTCGTTCCAAAGAGCTGCCGCTGCTGCTGTCGAGATCCTGCACAATATGTCCAAGCCGATTAACCTGATGGATCGCTCTACCCTCCTCCAAGCCGCATCTACGTCGCTATCTTCGAAGATCGTCTCGCAACACTCA
This sequence comes from Aspergillus ruber CBS 135680, assembly GCF_000600275.1. NCBI lineage: Eukaryota > Fungi > Ascomycota > Eurotiomycetes > Eurotiales > Aspergillaceae > Aspergillus > Aspergillus ruber. The sequence continues at coordinate 520,496 of NW_024467312.1, read as the reverse complement.
GGTCTTCTGGGGCCTATGGCTGTTGACTCGGTCCTCAAGGTCGTGGATCCTAAGACGGCTGAAAATGTCGACTTGCGGAATATCCGGATTGTAAAGAAGGTTGGCGGTACCATCGAAGACAGTGAGATGGTTGACGGTCTGGTGTTGAACCAGCCCGTTATTAAGAGCAGTGGTGGTCCCACAAGAATTGAGAAGGCCCGGATAGGATTGATTCAGTTCCAGCTCAGCCCGCCCAAGCCTGACGTATGCTATACTTCTCCCGCGTGGTCCACTTGACAGATATTAACGGAATGTTTCGCAGATGGAAAACCAGATTGTCGTGAACGACTACCGCCAGATGGACAAGATCCTTAAGGAAGAGCGCCAATATATCCTCAACATGGTTAAGAAAATCCAGAAGACCAAGTGCAACGTCCTTTTGATCCAGAAATCCATCCTCCGTGACGCCGTCAATGACCTGTCTCTCCACTTCCTCTCCCGTCTTAAAATCTGTGCCATCAAGGACATCGAACGCGATGAGGTTGAGTTCTTGTGCAAGAGTCTTGGCTGCAAGCCTGTCGCCAACATTGACTCCTTCACAGAGGACAAGCTGGGAACTGCCGACCTTATTGAGGAAGTCCAGGCATCCGGCGCTCGTTATGCCAAGATCACCGGTATCAAGGCCCCCGTCAACCCCGTTAACCAGACCGTCTCGATCGTCGCTCGTGGTGCCAACAACCTGATTTTGGATGAGGCTGAGCGGTCGCTGCACGATGCCCTCTGTGTCATCCGTTGCTTGGTGAAGAAACGCGCGCTCATTGCCGGTGGTGGTGCTCCCGAAATTGAAGTTGCCCATGCGCTGGCCATGCGCTCTCGCGAGTTGACTGGTACAGAGTCCATTTGCTTCAAGGCATTTGCGGATGCCATGGAGGTTGTTCCGACTACCCTTGCTGAGAACGCTGGTCTCAACTCCATCCGGGTGGTTACGGACCTGCGGCATCGCCATGCCCAGGGCCAGCACAACGCTGGTGTCAGCATCCGCAGTGGAGGCGTGAAGGATGACATTACGGAAGAGAACATCTTGCAGCCTCTGTTGGTGAGCACCAGCGCGATTGAGCTTGCTGCTGAGACTGTGAAGATGATTATGAGAATTGATGACATTGCTTTGTCGCGGTAATTTGGATAAAGGCGCCGGGGAAGAATGAAAAGATGTTTTTTAACTACGAGTAATTCATCTTAAAACTATTAGTATTATATTGGAAATAGATATTGTTGAGAATATACACTCTATCCTTTCCTTGTATTTATATATCTTTTTACTCCGCGCTCCGATATATATCCTACGCTGCCTATGGAATACCATATAGTCTGCACACATTAAATCCTCTGAAGAAAATACCAATGAGGTAAAATGTATCCATGGATATACACCTGAAGAATTTCCAGTAAGAACAACCTAAGAAGGATCTCAATAGAGATGTGAGTAACCCATTTCTTTGTTGCATCACCAATCGCCAAGGCTGACTCCTTATCGGTTATCGGTCCACAGCATCAGTTCCAAACCGTCAACATACCAAGTGCTCACACCATTTCCAATAAGGGCCTGGAAGACATCTTTTATTCTTATTCGAAATGGCTTACTGAACTGATATAAATTACATTTTCTCAAACGCAAAACAATTATTCACCGCTCGCAACATTGAGCGCTTCACCGTCTCGCCCCGCGCTGGTCATATGCAGCTGGCTGGCTAAGCTCGTGATTAACAACTCGACGCGCCAATTCACACTCGCAGCCATGGGGAAACTCAGTACTGAAGGGAACCGCGATTCCCTCTCAACATCCCGCCGCCGGTCAACATCCATCTCCTCCGAAACCTCCACCGACTCAGGCCTATCCATCGACACGCCAACAGCAACAAACCACAAGATCCACCCACCACCCCAAGAACCAACCTCCATGATCGAAGGCGAACCATACCGCGACGTTGAAGATGGCGAGCCCCAAGCCGACGAGCCCTTCCTGGGTACGCGGAAGAAGAGCCCCTCGAGCAGCCGTACCCGTCGTGTTGTTTGGATTCTCGGGCTCCTGTGCGTGGGCGGCTGGGTCCTAGCGCTCGTGTTGTTTATGGTGCAGCGGAGACCGAATTACCAAGCTGCTGTGAATGCGCTTGAGACGCCGGACTCGAAGTCTGCGACGGGGTTTACGGATTCCGGGAAGCCGATTACATTGGAGCAGGTGCTTGGTGGGCAGTGGTTGGGTCGGTCGCATGGGATTTCGTGGATCGCGGGGGCGAATGGGGAGGATGGGTTGTTACTTCAGCAGGGGGAGAGCGATGGGAAAGGCGGATATCTTCGGATTGAAGATATTCAGAATCGGAAGGGTGATGCTCAGAGCAAGGTGCTGATGGAGAAAGGATATGTAGTTGTTGATGGGAGTGTTGTTGTGCCATATAAGACCTGGCCGAGTGCGGATTTGAAAAAGGTCTTGCTATTGTCGAATTATGAGAAGAATTGGAGGCATTCGTATACCGGTAAGTACTGGATTCTGGATGTGGAGAGTCAGACGGCGCAGCCTTTGGATCCGGGTAATCCAGAGTCGCGGATTCAGCTTGCTATCTGGTCGCCTACTTCGGATGCCGTTGTTTTCGTCAGGGATAACAATATGTACCTGCGGAAGCTGTCGTCTGAGACAGTCATTCCGGTTACGAAGGACGGTGGTAAAGATCTGTTCTACGGTGTCCCCGACTGGGTGTACGAAGAAGAGGTCTTCTCGGGCAACAGTGTGACATGGTGGTCGAATGACGGAAAATACGTCGCGTACCTTCGTACCAGGGAGTCGGCCGTGCCAGAGTATCCGGTTCAGTACTATTTGTCCAGACCATCTGGGAAGAAACCCCTACCCGGTCTTGAGAGATACCCCGAGGTGAGGGACATCAAATATCCCAAGGCTGGTGCTCCAAACCCGGTGGTCGACTTACAGTTCTACGACGTCGAAAAGGACGAGACATTTTCCGTTGAGGTTCCAGAAGAATTCCCTGACGATGACCGCATTATCATGGAGGTGCTGTGGGCATCCGGAGGGAATGTTCTGATTCGTACAACTAACCGCGAGAGCGATATCCTCAAGATATTCCTGATCAATACGGAGACCAGAACCGGAAAGCTTGTGAGGCTGGATAATGTCGCAGAGTTAGACGGCGGATGGGTTGAGCCTTCGCAGTCGACGAGATTCATCCCAGCTGATCCAAACAATGGACGGCCAACAGACGGATATATTGAAACTGTGGTCCATGAAGGATACGATCACTTGGCATACTTCGCTCCTCTGGACAACTCCGAGCCCCTGATGCTCACGAGTGGTGAATGGGAAGTTGTAGATGCACCATCAGCTGTCGATCTGAAGAAGGGCCTGGTATACTTCGTTGCAGCGAAGGAAGCACCAACTCAACGCCATGTGTACAGCGTCAAGCTCGACGGAACTGGATTCCAGCCGTTGACAGACATCTCGAAACCGGGCTATTTCGACATCTCCTTCTCGGACGGCACAGGCTACGCACTAGTTAGCTACAAGGGTCCCTCCGTCCCGTGGCAAGCCATCATGAACACGAAAGGCGAGAAGGCTACATACCAAGAAACAATCGAGGAGAACAAAGAACTAGCCCGCCTTGTTCAGCAATACGCCGTCCCGACCGAAATCTACTCAAATGTCACCATTGACGGTTTCACCCTTCAAACCGTTGAGCGTCGCCCTCCACACTTCAACCCAGCTAAGAAATACCCCGTCCTCTTCCACCTGTACGGCGGACCTGGCTCGCAAACCGTGGACCGTAGGTTCAACGTCGATTTCCAATCCTACGTTGCCTCGAATCTAGGATACATCGTTGTTACCGTTGACGGACGCGGAACCGGCTTTATCGGACGAAAGGCTCGCTGTATCGTTCGTGGAAATTTGGGATACTACGAAGCGCATGATCAGATCGCGACTGCAAAGATCTGGGCTGCGAAGCCGTATGTTGATGAAAGCCGGTTGGCGATCTGGGGCTGGAGTTATGGTGGATTCATGACTCTGAAGACCATCGAGCAGGATGCTGGACAGACGTTCCAGTATGGTATGGCTGTTGCGCCTGTTACGGACTGGAGATTCTATGGTAGGACCTCCTACCTGATACACCCTAGATAACATTGACTAACCATTGACTAGACTCCATCTACACCGAACGCTACATGCACACCCCCGACCACAATCCCAACGGCTATGACAATTCCTCGATAAATGACATGTCCGCACTCCAAGAAAACGTCCGCTTCACAATCATGCACGGTGTCTCGGACGACAACGTCCACCTACAGAACACACTTGTGCTCCTCGACAAGCTGGACATCGCTGGCGTCGAGAATTATGATGTCCATGTGTTCCCGGACTCGGATCATAGTATCAACTTCCATAATGCGCATAAGATTGTGTATGATCGTGAGTTACCCCCCTTGTTCTCTACGTTTGGGTTTAGTGGGACTATACTGATAATCAGAAGGCCTGTCGAACTGGCTAGTCAATGCTTTCAATGGCGAGTGGCATACAATCGCGCATCCTGTTCCCGAGGAGTCGATTTGGGAGCGGGCTAAGAGGTCTGTTTCAGGTTTTGCGTCTTGATGGGTAGCTTTGGTTTTTGAGTATAGATTTCATTGTGTGGTGAAGCATTGGATTGCACTTGGTTTTGATTTTTAAAGTATTATTTTTGAACATAGGGCGTCTTTATGGGTTTAAATTGAATTCAGTTTGGATAAACTTGCAGTTGGTATAATAGGTGTTGGACATGAAGTACTTCCGGGAGGGGAGTAGACATCCAAACACTTGAACATATATGTCACTATACGAACTTGATTTTCTAGAGCCACTGGAATTTTCCCCTTCCGGATGCCACCACTTTTATGAGGGTACTCAGGGGCTTGCTCAGTGAGTATTTTCTGTCACAGGTCAGTACTCAGTGAGCACTCAGGGCCTACTCAGGGCGCGCTCAGTGATCAGTCACGTGCACCCTGAGTTGCTCACCCCTCTTTATTTTGCGCGGGAAGTCTGACGGCCATGTCTGATGAACAGCCCTCGAAATGGCCCCAGGTCGTCCAATCTACCATACAAGATGACACAAGTAGAAAGTTGATGGAGACTAGCTGAATCCTGAGTGGCGGACTCTAAGCGAAGCATACACTCAGGGCAATTGTAAATTAATATGAAGATGGGTTCCCAACAAAGCTATAAATGCAGGTACTTCCCTCTCTTCAAGATAATCAATTCCATGGAAGCAAGATCCCATCGGCCATTACTCCTTTCATTTACTCTTCTTGTATTACATCTTTCAATTGTCTTATTCCCATTAATCTTCTGCACTCGTGCCTTTCCCAGTTCGCTGACAAGATGATGGGCACAAGAAGTTGCTTCTGAGATGAAGAGGTAAAAAAAGCGCTGTGAGCGCTGGGCAGAAAATGGCTATGTTTCAAAAGCCCATCAAGAGGAAGACGCTGTACGAAAAAGACATGATCAGACTGATAAAATGAGAAAGCAACAACAAAAATATGTGACGCACTATCTGAAGTGAGTTGTCATACAGAGAATTTACTCTTTAGGCTTGCTAAACTCACTGCGCCAGGTTTGTGACAGAAGAAGGTTGCAAGCCAGCTGGATACCAGATCAAGCCCGGCTGCCCAGCTCCTGACATTGTCATCATCAAAGATTTTCTTCGCTCGTATGTCTGTACTGTAAGGGGCACAGGGTGTCTCAGTCAAATAATACACTTCGCGGGCAAAACAAAGGCAAAAAAAATACAATCACCTACCAAACCACTAGCCGGCCGGCGTGTGGCTTGTGTACAGTCAATAGTCAAGTGGGTGCCCTAAAGGGTGCAAGATGATGTGAACTCTTGGCACTTGCACAACTAGCATAGGCGCTCTATAGAAGGGCGCGACACTCTACAGCTACTCACACCTGGTGTGAAAAGCCCCAGTCCAAGCACTGGCATCATCAATCTGACAGTCAATGGTCTACATTAAGTTTGGGTGCAGTTCCAGTCCGCTTCTGGGATCGATCTGGGTCCACGGAGCTTGCTCAAAGCTCCTTGGAACATAACCGATTATCCTGTGAGCTAGGCTGAGATCCACAGGAGATTGAAAGTTCCCATGACCAAGCGTCACATTAGGGTTTAGTTCAAAACCACGGAGGTATAGCTACTATCTTCGATAATCTCTAGTTTTATTTCCCAAAGGCTTAGTGTATCAGAGCTGACTGGATAAGCACCTTGTCAATAGTGTCCATAAAAGATCTTTCAGGTTTACTTCCAGATACATGTCTACCTCCTCACTTGTCAACTCACCTCTGACCTGTGCGTATTGCCCTTATTTGACTGTGATCCTTGCCTGAGACTTTGATGGGCAACACTTGCCATATTTTGTTTATGCCTGGTATTCTTTGCAGTCATCTTCAGTTTCACATCCCTTTATGGGACCCTCTCCTGTTCTGCCCATTGTTTTGTCCTTGCTCATTTACTTCAACCACGTAACAAGGCGTCTTTCTCAAAGTTGGTTGCTAACTTAGCTTGCTCTAGGGCAAAAAGAGTGTATCAATGAAGAGGAAAAGAGAAAGAACAGATGTCACGGGCTCGGACCAGTAGATACTAATGAAATGATATTCCTATCTAACCAGTGTAGCCATTGACTAGAATATCGAATCTGGAGAAGAAAAGAGAAGAGGCAAATCTATTTACATGAAGAAGTCCTATATGTTTGTGTGTGGTCTCGCTAAGCAGCTTGTTTGCCTTGGTTGCTTCCATGACATTGTTTGCCGTGTTGATGATGTTTGCTGATGAAGGCGCTGAGCTGAGCCGTTACAACAGAAAAGATAGATACAACTTTTGCTTTCTCTATTTCCACTTGTACCCTTATTGTCACGGGCTCGGCCTAGTAGATAAAACGAGGTAGTATTTTCGATCTAAACTAGGTAGCCATAAGACGAGAATATCGACCCCGAAGAGAAAAGAGAAGAAGCCACAGGGGTAAGACAAAGCAAACCAGGTGAATTTCATTTGATTGCTTGATAGTCGAGAAGTTGGCTGCAGCTAACAAAGATACCACAATAAAAGACAGACGCAAGTAAGCAGTGTAATAGCAATATCATCCCTGCTGATTCTCAATTACGTAGATGCACAGACATCATAAGAGCTTGCTGATGTTTATACAACTGCAATTTAGAATAATCATTGGCAAACACAGCATGCCATAGCTTAGGTTCAGAGAACTCTATCAAGTTGTTAGTGGAATAAACTATGGCTACTAAATTGAACACGGAATAAGAACACACCTTTGGTTGGTAAAGAAGTCGCACAGTTGATTATGATCCAATCCTTGACCATTTTCTCCTTCAGCCAGGCATGATATTTTCCACCATCCTTGAATCGAGAGATATGTTCATTGACTTCAATATGATCTCTCAACAATTCAATGGCCCATTTCTTTTCTGGGATATAGAAACCCACTCGACCATCCTTGGTTCTTGACCATTCAGTGGATATCGGTACACCTCGTCCTGCTGTATGGACAAATCCCCTGTAGAATTCAGCTTGATACTGGGCTTCCATAGGTCTGGGTTGTGATGCGGTTGACATTTTTTTGCCCTCAACTGAGTGCCTTAAGTTCATGATGGAGAATTTGCTGAGAATTTCTTTGCATAATTTCTGTAGCGAGTCAAATCTGGCAGGCAGGGGTTTTGACATTGTGCCAATTGAATATTCAATGTACCTAATATGGTCAGTTCAGAACAACAATAGGGGCATATGAGAAGAATTACTTTTCATGTAAGCGCGATGGCAGAACTGCAATATTTTCACCATCTAGAGCTACCCTGTGAATCCAACCATTCTGATAACAGAACCTGATGTCTGCATCATTGAGATCAAATGGAATATTTCCATCCTCTGTAATTGTGTTCAATATGTTTGAAATTCCACTTGTGCATCTCTCTATAACTGGAAAAGAGCGATCAACTGACTCTTTGCTAAGTTTTTGAAAGACTGTGGCGGTATCCTCCAGGAACCAGATGACATGATCTTCTGTGAGGGTCCTAATATGCCTATGCTTGATGTCATGGCGATAGACCTAAAACTGTTAGCTTCTTTGCTCAGATAAAACTTTTCAGCATGTCCCAATATGGGGAAGTTAAACAAAAAGGGATATTTGGCACGTACCTGGAAGAGTACATTGACTATGGATTCCACCGCTCCTGGATGGCCGTTTGTTAATGCAAATATGTAGTCTTGGGCATCTTCATCAAAAGTGAACCTTTCTGAATATTTGTATGTAAGTAACCGTGAAACAACATCCTTGAACTCTTCTTTGTCATAGAATAGACCAATATTTGGTGAGTGTGACTGGTTTTGCGGTGTCAATGAGATACGTTGTTCGTCAAAAAGGGTAACTGGAGTGAAGAATGTTTGATCTGGGCCTGTTCTCGGGCTGCCGTAAGAGCAGAAAAGACATAGTCGAAAATTATATAAACAGGTAAGACTTCGTCTTTCTTTGATGATTGTGTTCCAGAGCGCAGTATCATTGTAGGTCACCTGTGCCTCATCCACGAGAACCACGGTGTTTGATGTCAAAACCCAAGAGAGATCTTGTTCTGATTGCAATGAAGTCGTGGTGGAATTAGTGATGGGGGCACCTTCCAGTCCTTCATTCCATTTTTCAACAAGCTCGATAAGACTGCTCCAGGGATTCTTGTAATGAAGTGTTTCCCATTTTTTGATCAAAGAAACCTTTCTTCCTTCTTTAAGATAGTAGTCTCTCAAAAGTTCTGAGAGACATGTTTTGCCACTGGCTGGAGTTCCACGCACATGGACTATGTTCACTTCATCCAGAATGGTCGCAAGTTTTGACACTGTACGCTCTCGAGGGCATATCAATCGATTCTCTGTGATGGGATGTGTCCGAGGTATATTCGCTGTAATGTGTAATTGTTAACTATAAGCATGAAAAGACCATTAAGAATGAGTCTCACCACTTTGTGATTCAGAGCGCTTCCGTTTCCGTGTAGTGGTATCTCCGCTCACAACAACAATATCCACATCTGGATCCTTGCTTTCGGGGAAGAGTGGGTTGGACGTAATCATTCGGCGTGGATGTAGAAGTTCACCATCATCAATCTTAAACTCCTCTTCATGATTGAGTTGCACCACAGGGCTGTAGAGCTCAAGGTTGCGGGCTGCTGTATCCTTGATTTCATCTTTTATCTCTTCCCAAATCTTCTTCTTGAGTGTCTGAATATTGTCTTGGTCTGCAATACACTCTATAGAGAATGGCTGCCTAAGCTTGCCAGGAACAGCACACCATAATTCGCGAGTACGCGGTCGAGACATTGTCAAAGATTGGATTGGGTTGAGCACCCAGCTGGTGATGGCGGCGGCCATTGAAAGATAAGAACTAGAAGTGCACCTGCCTGATGAGAACAAGAAGTGCACCTGCCTAATAAGAACTAGAAATGCACCTGCCTGACAAACAATACTGTAAGAAGAGGGTTGTTGACGGCCTTGTTACACTCAGGCAGGCGATACGTGTCAGTTTTCCATCCAAAGCTATGTCAAGTCAAGTTGGGAAATAAATTTGCAGAGAATAGGATGTAGTGAGATGAGAGATGATCATTAGAGTCTAGAGATAGTAGACCTACGTATATTACCACCGCCGCTGTTGCCGCCAAGGTGATGAGAATCAAGACGGACAAATAGTCGGCCCGATAGGCGACGTCGGAGGATCCTTTTAATAGTTACCGTGGTCGGATGATAGTAAAACAAGCACTCAAGCACTCATCCATTACGGTGTTAGATAGTCAATATCACCCTCTTAGGCAATTGATATTATCCTCTATATACGGCCTCGTGCAGTCCGGAATATCGACTCCCCGATCCCTCCGAGCTACTCGCTTCACAAGGAATGTGAGCATGTGATATTAGTGCGTTGATTGGTTGGTGGTAGGCGGCGACGAGGAACTCTTCTATATGAATTACTCATTTACTCTGTACATTCATTAGGCAATATACCTCTTCGTTCAAACTAATCCTCTCCATATAGACCTCGCTAGTCCTGAATAATCTGCTCCCGAATTCCCCTCTGAGCTACGATCCGAGAGAACCCGCTTCTTCCACACCAGATTATAGTTGGGGCCAACGGATAGTAGACCTCTTAGGGATCATTTACTATTGTCATCCTAAGCAGTAAGCCTCTGTGACAATTGGTCCTATGCCCTTAGTATTTTCCGCACGGCCTTGCTTGCTCTTGGGATTTCTCAGACTCCTAGGAGCCCTGGCCTGGATCCTAAGATGGCTGCTCCTGTTTTTGAGAGCTAGGAGCACACTCCCCAGGGGTGACGGTCAAAAGTGCTACAAAGAAAGTGAAGACAGGTGGAACTCTAGCGTGGTGCGTTTTATTGAGGCCACCTAAGTCAGGCTACTCACCCCTCTGCTCAGCCCCTACTCAGTGATCAGCTCAGGCTGCTCAGGGCGTGCTCAGGTCTGCACAGTGAGCAAAAAGCGGCGAGGGTGAGCACTAAAACGGAAGGGGAAAGCCTTCGAGCTGTCTAGAAAATCAAGTACGTATGTAGAAAAGTTATCTGACTGGGGCTTATGTGCGTGCTTGGAGGAATGGGAGGACCTTGTATGTATGCGCTGTCATGGAGGAACACAGATTATATTGAAACCATGGATATATGTTTATAAGACCATGACAACTCCCTGCTCAAGTCGTTTACACATATAATTTATGTCACTCGAATGTTTAATTCGTAAACGCTTCAACAAGACAACCAAGAAATGAACAAGAGAAAACGAAATAGAGGGCACTCGCTACCACAACGTAGAACTCCTCTAGGCCAAATCAGCAGACAGTTCCCACGTCGATCGTGCGTGTAGCAATCGAAAATCGAAGTATGTCGCCGTAAGTCCCCCCTGGTGGTGAGATATATAAGGGGTATATCATCTCCTGAGACCAGGCACAACGTCGTCTGACCTTGCGAATGAGTGTTTGAATGGGTGTAGTCGGAACGGCTCTATTGCGTCTTGAAGAGGAGGATGGCGCAGTGCCCGAGGTAGAAGTAAATGAAGTGTTTCGTCTCTGCAATTTGGACGGCGCGGTTAGCAGGCCTCCTTGAAAGCTTTCATCCCAATTGAATAACTCACCATGCGTGACAAAACTGCCAAAGTTTCTTCCTACTACGCAGTGCCATGTTGCTCCCTTGCGCGAGTCGAACTATGATCTTGTGAGCGATGCTAACGGGGAGGATGATGGGATGTTCGGACCTCTTTTTTAATGTACTGGGCGATGTCCTGGAATCCGTCAGTGTCTGCAACAAAAAAAAAAAAAAAAAGATTAAGAGATCAGGTAAATTATCTCACTACCTTCTCAACGTGGTACTTGTCCATCGCCTCGATCGCTGAGAAATTAGTCGTTTGTCTTAACTCAGCTCGACCTGGAGGGTTCCCATACCAACTTCAACAGCCTCTTGTTGCATATCCTCCGTCTATTATCTGGTGAGCGCCATCCAGTTTTCGACATCGCCGTAGTGTATTTCTTACCATGTCGACGGACTTGATTTGCGCTATACATTGGTCAGTTTGGTTGTTTACCGGAAGGGCGACTCCTGAATTGGTACTCACGTTCCATCTTCTCCTTCTTTTCGGTGGCCATATTTGCGGAATATTGCAGAGCAGAATGTATATGGAATTTAGATAGCAAAAATATCAAGATGTGCTTCAATCTTCAATGCAGTTCCTGTCGCACAGCGTCGTCATATGGTGGCCAGACGGAGTTGCGACAACAACATTGTCGGAGGCAGTGCACGGGCCACGTCCGCATTCTCTCACCGCCCTCGGCACTATTAAGACCCGCAGAAAAAAAAAAGAAGTAAAAAATTTCTTGTAACTCTTGAGCATTTTCAAAATTTCTCCTCCATGGCACTGGAGAGATAATTGTGCCTCAAAACAGCCATAATGGAGAGCTCAAGAGTGTTTGTGTCTGGCATACCGCCGACCTTCACCAATGATCAGCTTAAGAAGCATTTTGCAACTCGTTTCCATGTCACAGATGCTCATGTCTTGCCGAAGCGCAAGATCGGGTTCGTTGGGTTCAAAGACCCTGAGATGGCCAAGCAGGCTGCTGGCTATTTCAACAAAACCTATGTCAAAATGTCAAAGATCTCTGTAGAGATTGCTCGCCCTGTACGTTGCCCTGCTGTTGCCGTCGTTTTTGCCATTGTGCACGCTGACCGATTAAGGTGGTCTTGAGACTGACCGGATTTATTATAGATCGATTCTACACCTGATGCTAAGAAAGACGCCGGGTCTTCTGCGGCCGATGCTTCCACTGACGGGACTAACCTCAAGCGGAAGCGTGGAGAGGACCAGGCCAAGCATGATTCTCGACTGCAAGAGTATCTTTCAGTAATGCAGCATCCTTCCAAAACGAAGACGTGGGCGAACGACGACATCCATAGGCCAGCCGAAGCACACGCACCAGCACCTGAACAGCCTGAGACGGAACCTTCTCAGGATATCGCTGCTTCGCAGAGAAAGAGGGTCAAAGTGGATGATCCTGCGGAGGTCTCGCATGCGCCCAAGAATCAGGAAAGGGCGCAACCGGAACCGATGGTTATTGACCAGAGTGGCAATGAGGAGAATGCTGAAAATGAGCAGGACGCTTCTGAGAAACAGGCTGAACCAGTTTCTGACAGCGACTGGCTTCGTTCGAAGACGAGTCGTCTCCTTGGTCTTCTGGACGAGGATGAGCAAGCTGAGTTTGACGCGAAACCCGAAGAACCAGCTGCCAGTCCCATCAAGGCCCGTGTTGAGCAGAAACAAACTCCTGTCGAGGAGAGTGAACCGGAAGACATGGAGATAGTAGAGGCAGAAGAGCAAGCAGAAGAGCACGACCCGAATGTCGAGCTTGTTCGCAACTCTGCACGTCTTTTCGTCAGAAATCTTCCCTACGATACGACTGAGACGGATCTCGAGCCAACGTTTTTGCCATTTGGAAAAGTCGACGAGGTTAGTTTTTCCTTTTCTTTTTCTTGTACACATACATATACATATATATATATACCCGCGCACCCCATACCTGGTAATTGTTTACCAGGGTTGCTTAAATGATGATTCAACCTGATAGGGACATCAGATGCAAGAGCACATGATGGTAAACAGGAAGGAGAATTTTAGTAGATGCTCCGAAATCTGAAAAGCAACTTTGAATTTTATTTTGCCAAATGTCGACTAGTCGAATTTCAGAAGTTGATTACTGACGGTCACAGATTCACGTCGCTTTCGATACACGACACTCCACCAGCAAGGGATTTGCTTATATTCAGTATTTCGACCCCAATGCTGCTGTCGAGGCCTATAAGAATCTCGATAAAAAAATATTCCAAGGTCGTTTATTGCACGTATTACCAGCTGCCGCAAAGAAGACCTACGAGATTGACGAGACGGAGTTGTCGAAATTGCCGGTGAAGAGGCAAAAGCAAATAAAGCGAAAGCTGGAAGCCTCGTCAGCCTCGTTTAGCTGGAACTCGCTTTATATGAACGTAAGTGCTTCTGGTGTCTATTATCTACGGTCCATCATGCTAATGTTCTTTCACAGGCAGACGCTGTGATGTCTTCAGTTGCGGAGAGACTTGGAGTATCCAAGTCGGATCTTCTCGACCCCACGTCATCGGACGCTGCAGTGAAGCAAGCTCATGCTGAAACACATGTCATCCAAGAGACTAAGGCTTACTTTACAGCAAACGGTGTCAACATCGAGGCTTTCAAACGGCGAGACCGTGGTAACACCGGCATCTTAGTAAAGAACTTCTCGTATGGTATCAAGACGGAAGATCTTCGGAAACTGTTTGAGCCGTATGGTCAACTCGTCCGACTTCTGATGCCCCCCAGCGGCACAATAGCCGTCGTCGAATTCGCTAAACCTGATGAAGCACAGAAAGCGTTCAAGGGCCTTGCGTACCGGAGATTAGGCGAATCGATCCTTTTCCTTGAGAAAGCGCCCAAAGATCTCTTTGAAGGTCCGCCATCTTTGCAGCTCCCCGCTGTCGAACCCAAGGGTGTTTCCCAGGGCTTCTCAACTGCAGATACTTTTGCGGCTGGTGAGCCCGAGGATACTGTGCCAACTTCAACTCTCTTCGTAAAGAATCTAAACTTCGCTACGACTAATGATAAGTTTGTGGAGATGTTTCGGCCGCTGGACGGCTTTGTCTCGGCAAAACTCAAAACGAAGCCCGATCCTAAGCGACCTGGGCAGAAGCTTAGCATGGGTTTTGGCTTTGTTGATTTCCGAAGCAAAGAACAAGCCCAGGCCGCTTTATCAGCGATGAATGGCTACACGCTTGACCAGCATCAACTGGTGATTCGGTTGTCGCACAAGGGTGTGGATGCTGCGGAGGAGAGAAGGCGCGAAGACACCGCCAAGAAGGTTGCCGCCCGGAGAACCAAGATCATCATCAAGAACTTGCCCTTCCAAGCCTCGAAGAAGGATGTCAGATCGCTTTTTGGAGCCTACGGGCAGCTTCGCTCTGTCCGGGTTCCCCAGAAGTTCGACCGGTCTGCTCGTGGCTTTGGTTTTGCTGACTTTGTAAGCGCTCGCGAGGCGGAAAATGCTATGGACGCATTGAAGAATACACACTTGTTAGGTAGAAGACTGGTGTTGGAATTCGTCAACGAGGAGGCGATCGACGCCGAGGAGGAGATCCAACAGATCGAAAAGAAAGTAGGAGAGCAACTGGACAGGGTCAAGCTCCAAAAGCTCACGGGCACCGGTCGGAAGAAGTTCACCGTAGGGGCTCAGGACCACGAGGAGACATGATATCCTTATTCCCTTCACTCCTTGCGGATAAAGGAACAACACCCAGCATGACCCCGTCGAACGGACTTGATACCCTTGGCCCCTTGCATGGCAGGCCGACCACACGTTGCAATCGCTGTCAATTGGATGTGCAGCCTCCTGCACAGGCGCGGTTACCGTGCATTACCACTGCATCGTACCCTAATCGACCCCGTGTTTCTATACTGCGCATACTGCGTCAACCCAAATCAACTTCAAGACTAGGCGTCTTTTGTACAGCTAGAGCTTTCCTCTTTTCGAGCCTTAAATAGGAACAATGAAAATAGGACCTAATACACAAAACCCGCATTCCAGTGTTCTTGTCTTTGTTACTCGGACATTCTTCGACTGGGCACCAGCATTCCTGGCAACCGTTCGTCGTCACTTTTTCCGCGCCAATACTTTTTTGCTCTGTTCCTGGTAGAGAAACGATGTTCATTTCGTGCATTGCAAAAATCTCCGAACGACTTTTAACTGGATCGTGCCCCCAAATGGACTCCTTGCATCCTGCTCGCTGGTACCCTATCGTGCCTGTTCTCGACTCCTGATTCGTCGCGGCAAGGACGGCCACTGTCTTCCTGTCCCTGTCACTGGGCTGGTGACGCGATATGCTGCGAAGGCGCGCTGTTGAATGATGGAGGAGGGTGCCCTTGAGGGGCAGACGCTATCCAAACAAGCCAGCCAGTAATGTTACTAGGGCTACCTCGGTCCTCCCCTCCTCGAGGGCAGGGACTGTCTCCTATAAACATCATTGTCCGCTCCCGCATTCTCTTTTCTTATTCTTGCATTCTCCAAGCATTTGCGTTCTTTATCTGTGGTGTGTTAGGTGACTGTACTGCGTTCTTGCCAGGTCGTAAGCATCCGGCTGTCTTTCAACACTTTCCTCCTTGGAATTTGTCATTCTTTTGTTGGATAACTATCCTTGGTGGTCATTCGATTCCCCATGGCTACCGACTGGCACCCGGACTTTCTGCCCCAGAACCAGCCTGCTCTGGAGAGTGTTGGAGGAGCTCATGTCGATCGAGCGCTCCAGAACACCTCTGGCAACATACAGTCATACTCCGACAACCTTGCAGCACACCACAGCGATGCCACTGGCCGTGACGAGCAATTCCAACAGCTGGCGTACAAGTATCCCCATCCACCTCCCGCCCCGGCTCATCCAATCCACGCTCCCACAAATTTCCACCAGCAACAGGCATTAGCGGCTCGATTTCAAGCAAAGAAGCTTCGACGAATGAATTCCGTTGGTCATAGCTCGGGGGGTGCTCGCCGGGCGAGGAGCTACCTCAAATCGCAAAAGTATCTCGAGTATAGAGCACGTCCTCGACGAGACACGGGCAAAGATGGGGAAGCAGTATGGTCAGACGAACTTGAGGATGCGTTTCAACAAGGTGAGACTTATGTCCTTGCCCGATGTGGACAAATAGACTGTATATGCTAACAATGCCTTAGCTCTCGAAGCAAATCCTCCAATGGGCCGACGGAAATGGTCTGAACAGGGAAAGTCCTATGGCCGCAATGAACTGATTGCCGAGTACATCTACGATGCCACTGGCAAGAGAAGAACCAGGAAGCAAGTTTCCAGTCACCTGCAAGTATTGGACTCGTTCCTGAAAGGTGACCCTGACTGTAAGTGTGTCGGTGTCCACTTGGCATAAAACAGAACTAACAAGACTATAGGGGAAAGACTTGTACGAGAACAGTCATCGGAACGCTCTGGTGGTACTCCTCAGCCGACTGGTCCGCGGTGGAGGTCTTCGCTTCGATCTCCTGTGCCAAGCAGTTATCGTCCCCCAGCTCACAATGTCTACCATGACCCCTTGCGGCCGGTGCAGCCTTACCCTGCAGAGCTCCCCCCTCCGACACACTTCACCCTGGGCTCGAATGTTCACGAGCCAGTGAATTCCCAGACTATCTACGGGTTAAATCTCGATATGTGGGTGACAGCTCCTCACCAGGCACATCAGGTAGATAAAGCGTTGCACCAGTACACTCGTCTTCAAGGGGACCAGAACCGCCCGGGAGCTCCACCGATGCCTTTAGAAAGCCTGGTGGGCTGGCGGACCGCCTTCCCGCACTTGTCAACGCTTACCTCTGGTGCTGAGGGTGCTTTGGACTGTGACATTATCTTGCTTGAAGCCAGCCTCGAGCTTATGGACGATTTCCCCCCCCCTAGCTCACGACTGGGGATTGTTCTGAATCTGGACTTCGGCCACCCAATAGCGGGCGACGTTTCGATGATTGAGCAGATGGAAAACTGGGTCTGCAGTACCTATCTCTACGAGAATGGACAAACTATCCTGGAGTCGCATCATAACCTCAAAAAGCCCTTGTCGACGCAAGTGCAACCGCTGTGTGAGTCGACATGGTGGGTGAAGCGACTTACTGAGTTGACCCAGGATAAACGAAGGGATGAAGATGCCGGGCGACACCATGCTGCCGACGAGCGCACAAGACGGTACTTCCGCTCTCTGACAGCAGTGACTGAAATCCGGGCAACGTCACCCAACCCCCGACGGATGTCCAACCAATTTCATCCTCAAGTGAATGAAGAAAAGAGAATGGCCATTGTACTTTGGAAATTCCGGCAAACACGACCGAACGAGGTTGGGACGACCACATGGAAGAAGTTGATCCCTCCACCTGAGCGCACTATCACAAACAGCCCGAGAGCAGTGTCCGGGATCGATTTGCCCCCTCTTTCTCTGGAAGGGCTTTCTATGCATAGGCCCGCTCCTCCGAATGTTTACCAAGCCCCTCCTCCCCAGCCGCATGACTTGCTTCACGGCAATAGCTTGCCACAGCCTCACTGGCAGCTATATCAGCAACCGCAAGAAAGCGTGGGGAACATGTTCAACACGACAAACTCGCTCG
The DNA here is from genome assembly GCF_000600275.1 of Aspergillus ruber CBS 135680. NCBI lineage: Eukaryota > Fungi > Ascomycota > Eurotiomycetes > Eurotiales > Aspergillaceae > Aspergillus > Aspergillus ruber. Next base: position 502,742 of record NW_024467312.1, on the reverse strand, counting down.
ACTTCTTGAGCTCCATTAGCAGAGCTGAAGATGGCCTTGGGGACAGACCGGCGGTTACATCAGTCCTCGATCCTTTTCCCAGTTTGCAACAACCGGAGACCAGCCAGCCAGCCAGCCTCACCGGCTCTACCGATGCCCCTGTTATGCTAAACGCCCCGGAATACCATCTACCTCAACCTCACCTTACAGGATATGGCATGGGCCATGACAGCCATTATATCCATTCCCAACACCCCGTCAGCAATGTCCAGGAAAGCAGCAAGTTCCTCAACAGCATCCTGGGTAATGGACCGCAGCCCATCGACGACATGGGTCATAACCATGCCGCATGGAGTGTGCCTTCAACATCTATCTCCGATGATGTTGGATCGAACAATTACACCCATCTCCAGTTCCAGCCCTCCGACCATGAAGTGCCGGTATCCCGTGGACCGTCGCACCAGGCCAACGGACTCGAAGGACTTGTGCCGCCTGAATGGCTGGAGAAGATGGTTGGAGGGGTATCTGGCGACCCTGGTATGCATGGGGCAGGACCCGATCATGCCAATTCCTCCTATAATGAGAACATCGTGGAGGCGGTTTAATACGAAATATACTAATGCAGGATAAAGCGATATGCCTCTCTAATTCTTCGATATTATAATAATCATTATTTGAAAAGTGTATTCTACTATATACTATCCTTTTGCTATTTTCCTTTTTTTCTTTTTTTCCCATTCTTTTTTCCTTCTACGGAACGGAGTTCGGAGTGGGTGCAGATTATAGGGCTTTTCAGGATGAGGGACTACCACGCTTTATGTTGTACTGTATTCGATTTTCATGTCTTTTATCGGGTATAACACTATCGTTGGATATAACAATATTTAATCAATAATGACCTTAAACTTAAGTTTATCGTACCCCTTAGAACGATCGCTTTGTACGGATGCCAAGACCAGCGGAAAATGCCCGCGGCATCCTCAGTTTCTCCTCTACTCTCCAAATGAATGCATGAGTTTACGATTCACGGTAAAGAAAACATCAATTGACTGAACATGGCTTCTTCCCTTTCGCGACTCGCAGCTCAGGCTGTACATATCACAACAGATCCAATCCCTCGCTCGTTAACCGAGAGCAGACAGGTCCTCGCGGCCTTGCAGAGGTTCGGCGAAGTCGTCACCTTTCGCAACCTATGGGTATATCCCTTCCACCATGCTGATATTGTGTGGACACTGACTAATACAAGAGCGATGAGTTCAAACAGCACGACGCAAAAAACTCCTCTCCAGCACATGCCCGCCACACCGTTGTCATCTTCGAAACGCGCGATGCGGCATCTCGCGCAATCGCGGCATCGCCCTTGACTATCCCCCTCCCATTTGCAAAAGCGAACGTAAAAAAATATACAAACACAAGTACAACTGCGCCCAACTCTCCTTTCTCAACCCTAGGGCAGTCACAACCCCGCTTCCTTAACTGCCACATTCAAAAATCTCACCACAACCACGAGTCCGCCGTAAAGCGCAATCCGTACCACAGTTACTTCGAAGTCGACCGTGATACGCACCAGTATCGGGATTTGGTGAATTCAACGCAGATTCCACTTAGGGATCTGGCAGGTGGGTTTTTGGGTAAGAAACAGGGGAAGAAGAGGATTTCTGCGGAGAATGAGAAGTGGGGGGCTACGTCTTTGTGGGGGATGTATGAGCAGGGGTTGAAGGCGGAAGGGAGGGGTGGTAATGGTGACAATGGTGGTGCTATTGGGAGAGGGTGAAGGGTGGTGAACTTAGTGAGTGGGTTATCGCTTTCACAACGGTTAACGTACTGTGCCATGCCATGCCACTATAGATCGCGACACCCGTAATGCTCCCGCCTGCCACCAGTGGGGTATAAGAGCTCTCGGCGTTGATGTCCAGACTGGACAACGAGCGATTGGAGACCATTTAACCATTATCTTATTGAACAGAAGCCTAGCTTTGTTCAATTGACTACTAGGGTCTTCGGATGCTGAAGTTTGCCAGCGACACTTCAATGCTAGCCTTTCGGGCCGCTAGCTATCTACGCTTATTGAATGGGCGTCTGAGATATTGCCTGGTGAAGATGGTGAATGATTGGGATAAATGACGGCCAGCTTGTTGAACTACTCTGCCATATCTCGTATAGTAGAGCGTATAGAAATACCAATTATGCTGTATCTGTGTTTTGTTACGTGGATGATGGACGATACCAGTTCTCTCTACCAATTGCACGACAAACATTTCTGTTTCAAAAAACCAGTTATCCCGACTGAGCCTGTCTTATTATTCTACATTTTCTACATCTACCCTTCACTATTCCCACACCTATCACAGAATCCACAAGCATAAAATGCACTCCTACTCAACTATAACAACCCAGAATCCCACCAATGCCCTCGGCGTAAAATACATATCAATCGAAGACGCCGAAAACATCGAACAATATTGCCCTGGAGCTACTACCCCACATCAATAGGAGACCATACCCACAACCGCCACGACATCATACTCAAGCTCGATTTCGGGGGGTATTCGACTCTGGCGAAGAGATATGTGGCTGTTAAAATTGCAGTTGCTGGTACTGGAGACGGTGACTACGGCAGGGGTCATGGAGATGGAGTGGATGCAGAGATGGGGCCTTTCTGCACTGGGAGGGATGTGGATAGTTGGCGAGCAGTCCACCCATTAGGTTATCGCGAAAGAGCTCGGCCCTCAGATCCCGAAGAGCTAAAATTACACATGAAACTAGGATATAGATGTAAAAAGTATTTTGTATCATTGGTCAAGACATCGGATGCTCATATACGAGCTCACACGCGCACGAATGCTACCCAAGTCAGTAAATGATTTATCAATAAACATTCAATAAGAAGAACAACTTACTGGCATCGATCTGCTTGATATGCGGTATCGCCAACCGCACCTTGTTCCTATATACGGCCGGTCCTTTCATCTGCAACGGATTGCCCTCAAAGTAAACTGTTTCTAAATTCTTCTTCTCTTTCAGTTCGCGCTCGACCTCGTCGAAGTTTGATAACTGATTGTTCGACGCCCACAGTTCCTCCAATTGCTCCAAGCTGGATAAGTGTTCGAGTTTGGAGACTTGGTTGTTTGAGAAGTCAAACACCCGCAGGGAAGTATTGTTTTCGAGACCGCTCAGATCTGTAATGGCATTGTGGGAGACGTAGAGTTCTTCGAGTTTCTTGAGAGAGGAGAGACCGAAGAGACTGGTGAGTCGGTTTGATTGAATTGAGAGGATTCGAAGGTTTGAGAGGTGGTCCAGGTTCTGCAAGTATCAGTATTGAGACACGGCGTAGTCGTCCGATTGACATGTACCTTCATTTCAACGATTTTGTTCTTTCCAAGCCATAACTCCTCCAACGACTCTAATCTGTCGAGGTTCTCGATTTCCTGGAACGATCAGCATATGGGAAATGCGCTAAAACAAGGAAGACGGACCCTGATCCTATTGCCACCAAGCTCAAGATTCCTCAACTTCGTTAAACTCTCTAATCCTTCAATTCTCGAAATTTTATTTTGCACGAAATAGATATCCGTCAACTTAGTTAGATGCGCCACGTTTTTGATATGCTTTATCTTATTGTAACTCAAGTCGAGACTAGTGAGATTATGGAAGTCGTCCAAGCCTTTGATATGCGAAATGAGGTTATCGTAAAGATCAAGGTCGATCAACTTCTCCGCGATTTCCGGAGGGAATGCGATTCGGTGGATTTGATTCTGGCGGAGACATAATCTCTATTCCAGGAAGCATGTTATTGGCTGTGCGCATCTATTTCAGTCAGAGAAGACATACCTCTACCTTAGGAAACCGTTCCAGATGCAATGCGGGAATTGAGCTTATACGAGAGTGTACGAGATCGATTTGCTAGAACACCCATGAATTTGACTTTCCTTGCGCAACACAGACAAGATGCACCTACGTCAGTTTCCGGGTCCTCATCTTCAAGTAAATCTGCAGGAATCGTTAGTCCACATCAAGCACTATCTACAATTCCAGCTACAATGACGTACCCTCATCGGCTTCGATTTCTTCAACAGGCGGCGCCTCTGGATCCGAATATTCGGGGTCCTCCACAGCTTCCGGGTTTGTGATTTCTGCGTGCTGTCCAACCCGCAGCTTTCCGTCCCAGCCGTTGTTATCCTTCATGGTTCGTGTAGTGTATTTGCGCGTGGTTTATTCGCAGTCGGAGGGGCAATGCGGACGTGACGTGACGGTGTGGGGAGTCCGAGGTTCGTAGCCTTGTCGGAAACAAGGCGAAGTGGGAGACGGCAGCTAAGTGGTAGTTTAGTGATAGTAGCGCACGGTGGAAAGATATGACAAGGTCGTTTATGACGGACGATACTGGCAGGAGGAGCAACCGTTCTTTTGGTAATGTCTGCCGGACGAAGTCGTTGAACATCACGTGATGTATACAATTTCACGCGATGTCACGTGACCACATGCCACGCCATATTCGGAAGATGAGCAGTTTCTCCAGTACCTTAATGAGGATTGATCAGATAAGATTCTCTTGCTGTTGATATTGGAGAGCCTGTATATTGAATCGGATATTAGCTAGAATGAAGGACGAAACATCCTATTCTGGCAGAGCCCAAATATCTCCGATGGATCACTGCGGAGTCTAAGTCTATTCAGGAAAGGATCATTGCTGAATGCATATCATGTCTCGGGGATTCATAGTGCTTCGTTTGGAAACCGCGTTGCCCTAATGTCTTTTAAGGCCGACGACTATATATAAATATAACACCATGGCCTTCGAATTTTCCCCTATCATATCAATTGCTCGAGAAAAGAAGAGAAACAATGATGGCAGGTCTTTTCGTTGCTCTTTTGGGCCTCTCAACTTCCCTAGCGGTAGCCTTGGCCCCAGGCCTTGAACTCGCCTACTCCTTGAACCGCGCAACTCAAGGTATCAGCATATCTTCCGATGGTCGCAAATTCCTCTCGCAGCGCTACTCTACGAGTGACCCGCCTCAGGCCGTCGAGCTGCTCAGCGACAACTCGACCAGACTCTACCCGAATGCTGCGTGGAACTCTTACAACTCCAGCAACCCGGACTCGAACCCTCGACGGACGTTTGTCAGCATCGACGGCGCACGCATTGGACCTGATGGACGATACTGGTTGGTTGATGGTGGCTCGCAGGGGGTTAATGGATCTTCCAAGCTGGTTGGGGTGAACTTGACGACCGACGCTGTTGATAAGCTCTATTACCTTGATAGCATAATTGCATCGAGCAGCAGCGTTGATGATGTACGGTTCAATGCAGCTGGTGATGTTGCTTATCTCAGTGACACGGCTGGCGCGCTGTTGGTGCTGAACATGACCACAGGCCACGGCAAACGTGTGCTTGCGAACGATGACTCAGCCACGGCTTGGTATCCCATGATGTACAATGGCACGCTGGTCCCAGGCTACGGTCCCTCAGGCAACACGCTTCAGGTTGGTCTGGACCAGATCGAGGTCTCCCCCGATGGCGTCTATCTGTACTACCAACCCTGCAACGGTGGCCTGTACCGCATCAAAACAGCCTTTGTCGATGCAACTCTTACCAATTCCACCTTGGAAACAACTCTCGGGGACTACGCTGAACCATTTGCCCTGACGCCTAGTACCGGTGGTACCACGATCGACGCGAACGGCAACATCTATGTTAGCGACACCAACTTGCTTGCCATCTGGAAGGTCACCCCCGAAGGACGCGCGACGGTGCTTGTCCAAGATAATGCTTTGCTCTGGACTGATCTCATGTGGGTTACGGCTGATAAGAAGCTCTGGCTTCCTGCCTCGCAGATGCGTCCTGGTGCGAATGGCCTTATGGCAAAGGGTCCCAACTACATCTTTACTTATCCTATCGAAGCGGGCCCTGCGCCTATTGACCATGCTTAGGCGGCTGTCGTAACTGTTGTGGAATGGATCTGGTCTTGTTTTGTACTATCAAACCATAGCTTTACTTATAACTAAATTTATGGCAGTTTTCTTGTGTTATAGGTTATAGTCTAAGTATCTCGAAAAACCAAACTAAAGAGATGAATACATACAGTAAGGTATCAATCCTTTATTATTATTTATTTTTTTATTATTTTAGAATTTTTAAGAAGCCCAGAGGCAGGATTATCGTTGAAAAGTCCAGGTTGTGCGGTAGCTACAATGAAGTCCTCGGGGAATTCGTAGATATCAGGGTAAAAATGACGGTCAAGCTAGATTCAGAACAATCGTTCTCCAGCACAATGGTACCACTCCTCCATTATTTAGAAATGGTGCTACAAAGCTGGATACTATGCTGCCTGGTGTATCTATGTATCGGTGAATACCGACGTTGAGTGCAATGATCAGTACTCCGGAGTATTTTGAAGCTTCCTCGGAGCACAGTTGTAGTCATGACGATCACGAACAAGGATGCTGTATCCTCATAAACCCACATTTTCCTCATTGAACATCCAATTTCTTCCCCCCAAACAACGAAAATGGCCTTAAACGCCACAATGCGCGCCGTCCTCTGGACAGGCACTCCCTTCCAAATGAACGTAACCGACGTTCCAATTCCCAAAATCCAGAACCAAACCGACGCCATCATCAAAGTCACCACAGCCGCTATCTGCGGGACAGATCTCCACACCTACCACGGTGTATACGGGAGCAGGACCGTGCCGTGGATCATGGGACATGAATGTATCGGTGTCGTTGATGAGATTGGAAGTGCGACTGGTTTTGTGGATGTTGGAGATCGGGTTATTGTTCCTGATGCTACTTATGATGGATACATGGAGTTTGGGGGTAGGGAAGATGTGGGGTTTGGATATGGGGTTGATTATGGGCTTGCAGGGGGGTGTCAAGGTGATATCAATGCCATTTTCTGCGTCGTACAAGGGGCTTTTAGCTAACCGCTAAGTCTGATAGCTGAATATGTCCGCGTGCCGTTCGCTGATAACAACCTCATCCCAATTCCTGATACGAACGACACAAGAAACACGTTGGACAACGACTACCTTCTCGTGGGTGACATTTTCGCCACAGCCTGGGCCGGGATGGACTTCTCCGGTTTCGAACCCGGCGATTCAGTAGCAGTATTTGGCTCTGGCCCTGTTGGTCTTCTAGCTGCATACTCTGCCATCCTCCGCGGCGCGTCTGTAGTGTACGCGGTTGACCATGTCCCAGAACGGTTGAGAATGGCAGAATCAATCGGCGCAATTCCCATCAACTTCCGGGACTCCGATCCCGTGGAGCAGATACTGGAATACGAACCCAAAGGCGTAACACGCAGCATCGACTGTATCGGCTACGAAGCCGTCAACGCAAATCTCAGACACGAGCAGAACATCGTCATCAATAACATGATTTCCGTAACCGCACAGGGAGGCGGTATTGGCGAGATAGGCTGGTTCACTGTGTCGGAGAACTCAAGCGGGACGCCTCGAGGAAGTACGATGTCGCCGACAATCGAGTTCCCCATATCAGAGTTCTTTGACAAGGGCTTGAGCATACGTAGTGGGGCTGTGGACGTGTTGCCTTGGGCCTCGACGCTGGTTGATTTGATTGCAAGTGGGAGGGCAAGGCCGGGGTTAATTGTGAGTAGTGTGATTGGGATTGAGGACGTGCCGGAGTATTATGAGCGGTTTGATCGGCATCTGGAGACGAAAGTTATGATTCAGTTTGAAAGCTGATGTATTTCCGTTAGTAAGGTAAGCTCAAAAGTCGTGATTAATCATGCGTTTTAATTTACATTATCTGCACTCTATGCATAACTCCCCCAATTCAAAGTCTTCTCCCCTCTTTTCCTCCTCCAGGTCCCTGTCGAAACAAATAACTCTCGAGATCCCTTGAGCAACCATCCCCACTTTCTCAAAAACGTTTCCGTCACCTCCCAGTTCCCTGGATCCCACGGTGGCCCCCACACCAGTAATGTCGCATTTGTATTCCTCGTATCCCAAAACGCCATAAGATCATGACACAGTTCATCATCATCAAAACCACTATTAGCAGCGCAGGCAAGAATCAAAATATCACGCATCCGCGGAAACGGAAAGAAATCCAGCCACGGATGATGCGGGACAGTTCGTTGTATAGTCGTTGGCCGTAAGCTCGACGGAATACACACTTCCCCAGCCCTGTCCCTAGCCATAGGCTGAACGAGATTAAAAATGGAAACAGAATCATCACTCTTCATCCAATCAGAGTCCATCCCGAGTAATTTTATATTCTCGTTAATAGCGCGGTGAACGTTCAGTCGGCTAAGGCTGATCAGATGTTCCACTTGTGGATTGCCGTGGAGGTAGCTGTGGTGCACAGTGGCTTCGAACCAGCGTTGGAAGGTTAGGGCGTTTGGTGGGGCGTGGGAGCATTTCATGATGTCTGCTTCTTGTTCTTCTTGTTCTTCTTCTTCATTTCCGTTGAATGTGATTACTTGGGAGAGGTTGGTGGAGTTGTTTTCTCCCGGAGGGCTGATTCCTTTTCTCCTTAAGCCTAATTCGCCGTCAGTGCCGGTTAATTCCTTCCAGAAGATACAAAGAAACTCACGGTACGCCCTCTGGTTCAACCGATTCTGTAACTTTCTTCTCTTTTTCTGATCTATAATCCCTCTCCAATCATCCTCGGGAACCCGCATCTGATCTCGCGGATTAACATGCCCGGACTGTACCTGCGCGTCTGTATTTCCTCTTTGAGCAATCATTGTGGTAATAATAACTGCCCAGCTGACAGCAGGGTCAAATTGCAATGAATGCTTGTGGGAAATGAGTCTGGGGTCGATTGTAGTTTATGCAACTTGCTGACTTTCGAAGCGCCATTGGTAATCGATTCCTAGATCTGCTAAGTGGGTAGGCTAAGAAATTTTGCTATGCATAAGAGAGCTTTTATTGGATGATTGACAGCGCTAATGCGAGATGCTTACGCGCTAAACTAGTCTGGGTGCAGTTTATGGGTTTATCGGAGATACTGTTAAATCCGCTGATTACACATTATCGACTACAAATACAGGTCTTCTTACCCGTTACCCTCAATTATTTTCTCTACCTTCGATTACTTATACCAAGCCTATAATGCCCACCAACTCAGCAGCCTGGCTCCCCTTCCCCCAAGCCAACCCTCTCTCCATCCAACCCGCACCCTACAACCCCCCAGCCCCTAACGAACTCCTTATCCGCAATGCCGCAGTCGCTATAAACCCTATCGACTGGCACCTCCAAACAAAAGCCAACTTCCCCCTCACCTACCCCACAATCCTCGGCCACGATGTCGCCGGTATAGTCGTCGAAGTCGGTTCTTCCGTCACGAACTTCAAATCCGGTGATCGAGTCCTTGCGCACGCGATGAGCATGGCGACGCAACGGCCGCAGGATGGCGCGTTTCAGTTGTATACGACTGTGTTGGATAACGTGGCGGCGCGGATCCCCGGGACTTTGAGGTTTGAGGAGGCGGTTGTGTTGCCATTGGGCGTGTCGACTGCTGCGGCGGGGTTGTTTCAGAAGGACTTTTTAGGATTGGGGTTGCCAAGTGTTGAGCCGATTTCGAGCGGTAAGACGGTGTTAGTTTGGGGTGGTGCGTCGAGCGTGGGGGTGAATGCGATTCAGTTGGCGATTGCCGCTGGGTATGAGGTTGTTACGACAGCGTCGCCGCGGAATTTTGATCTCGTGCGCAAACTAGGTGCGAGTGCAGTGTTTTATTATCGCAGTAGGACTATTGTGGAGGATCTTGTTGCCGCGCTGCAGGGTAAGGAACTTGCGGGTGTATACGATACCATCCATGCGGGCGGTGCGTTGCAGAATTGTATAGCTGTGTTGGATAAACTGCAAACGCGCATGGTCGTTGTGACTGTGTGGCCTGCACCTGAGGATTTGAAGACGGATGTGGAGATCAAGTTCGTTTATGCGATCAGCGTCAAGGATAATGAAGTTGGCGGAGCTATATACAATGACTACTTGCCGCAGGCATTGGAGAAGGGCAAGTATGCTGCTGCTCCTGCGCCGCGGGTTGTTGGGAAAGGACTCGAGGCTATTCAGACGGGAATTGATGAATGGGGGAAGGGGGTATCGGCGGAAAAGATAGTTGTTAGTTTGTAGGATATACGCACGGGATACTCCCTAATACGGGAAGCAAAGAAAAACTGCAGGGGATCATATTTTCCGCCTGTTAAGCCATCTAGATACATATATACGGCGTAGTCACGACCTAGTTACTCTCGAACAAGCACACCTCTGTACCGCATTTTCCCCTCCCTCAGAGTTTTCATCGCCTCTTCAATCCCATCAATGGTCAACGGAAAGGTCATGACAGTTGGGGCGATTCTCTTCTTGCTCGCAAAATCAAGAAGGGTACGGATGCTATTCCGCGAAGAGACCAAAGAGCCCTGGATTCGAACCCCTTTGAAGCATAGCTCCAACGTGGGTATTTTCGAAAGCTCAAACGTAGCAGTCAACGGGTAGATGGTACTGGGCGTATCCATAAGGGCCAACAGACTATAAAACACGTTAGTTGGCCATATTACCTACACCCAAAACGTGGATAGAACACCAACGAAGAATAATCGACATCCCCACTCGCACACAGCAACAGATGCTTGATAGGCTCGAACCCCTCCGGCAGCCCTCCACCGGAACGAAACACATGGTACTCCGACGCACCAAACTCCATAGCTTCCTGTCTCTTTGCCTCAGAAGTAGAAAGCACAATGACGTAATATCCCAGCGCAGCAGCAAGCTTGATAGCTATGTGACCCAGACCACCGACGCCCATGATGCCCACACGATCTGCGGCACGCATATTGAATCTAGTCAAGGTAGTCCAAACGGTAGCACCGGCACACATCAGTGGGGCAGCATGTACAGAGTCGAGTCCGTCTGGGATAGGGAAGACGCAGTTGGCGTCCCAGACGGCACCATAGCTTAAGCTGCCATTGTCGAAGTCGTTCATGCCGTATTGTTTAACGTTGCGGCAAAACTGGTCCCAGTCTTCGAGTCCTGCGTCAGAATAGAAAACAAATACCAAGGTCATTGAGGAGGAGGGACTACCAGTAACGCAGTTATCACAATTTGCGCAAATACTATGCGTAAACCCAAATCCAGCACGATCCCCAATCTTCAGAGAGGTCACACTAGAGCCAACAGCTCTCACGAAACCAACGCCCTCATGTCCGAGGACCTGGCTGGCCTTCCGAAAGTGCTCGTCCGTTCCGCAGAGACCAGAAGCTATGGTCTCGATGAAAACTTCATTGTGCTTGAGCGTTTGGGTGACCTTGTCGGCGACAATGTTGCCCTCAGGAGAGCCACGGAAGACGTCGTATGTGACACTCATGTTGTAGACTTTGAGAGAGTGCAGCGTGCAAGAGAATGAGGAAATGTAGGCAGTCGAGAGACGACAGAATGACGCATTTATAGACCCAAAGTACTCGCAAAAAACCCGTCCTTGGGGGAAGACCGGCCGGGAATCCCATCACAATGACAATAATCGATCTGTTTCTTTAGCCGTCGTATGGGATGGGGGAAGGGTGCTCTTCTCTGTCATAATGAACGGGTGGCTTGAGAATGTCGACATATCTTTCATGGAAGCCAGGCGGGCTGGCCGCTCCCTCATTTTGATCAACCAGCAAAAAGACTCAAAATGGAGCCTCACAGTAAGAGATACTCGAGATCTGATTGGCCTTTATTCTCCTAGCTTGACATTCATTATTTCCATCATCAGTTGAGACATTGGAGGCGGAGAAGGAGAAGAGACAAACTTATCCGGGATTTCGGGCTCTCCATCAGACACGCGCCTTCGTATATACATCCCGGCTCCGTTTCGCCTCGAGCCAATACACTGAGGATGTCCGACGCAGACTTAAAGCATCCTCATAAAGTCACCAAAGTCCACCTCGTCGGCAACGCCATTTGGTGCGCAGGCACAGTAGGAAATCGTAATCACGCACAAAAATAACAAATGCATGCTGATCCAGCTATAGCGCAGCATGTCTCTGACATGGAGTCTGTGATAGAGCCAAGTGCACCTTTGAGCGCTGGAGAAGCATTCGCAGACAGGAGTTGGGTAGTTTTTGTTGGAGAGTAGCATGATTAGTTCGTGGTATTAAATTTCGCAGGGTCATATCGTGGGGAGATTTCTGGATGGCGTGGGATTTCGGACTTCCATTAGTGGATATTATGTAGGACGTTGGTTTGCCAGTTTTCGATGTCTGTGATGGCTAATTAAGAATATAGAGCATTGAGTCAGCTAACACAATATAAGGAACATTCAATTCTTGCGTTGGATTTTGATAGCTTAAATAGGTGGATTGCGCTGGAAATGTTGGTTAGGGTGTTTCCTGTTAAGTTCATTTCGTGTCTGTCTGGCTTGAGGTCTCCATCACTGATATCTTGCGGAAATTACATACGGCTAATACGATTCGAATGTCATTGAGTGAATAGGTTACTTGCCCTCAACTTGCACTGCTCATCCATCAATCCAATCTGCTTCCCCAAGAGAGTTCTCAACATCCGATCAACAGTGTAAACGTACCAGAAATCTCTGGTCCGCATCTCCTGCTCAAAGACAGGAAGATGACTACCTTGAACATTGCGCTGTAACCCCAACTCCAGTATTGATGCCAAATAATGATAATGAAGAGTTCAAAGACTCGGCCCCGATGATGAGTTGTTAATTGTATACACCTGAAACAGCAGAATGCATTGAACGCCAGACAGAGGTCTGCCAAAAAGACTATCCATATGAGCAACAGCCAAAGAACAGTACCCCTCAGCTGACAGCAGCACCTTCGCCTGATGAGATCGAATCGTCGCACCGATGGCCAGGACCATAAATATCTGCAACCAGCATGCTGGCCCGACATCAACGCCATCGTCAAGGTTCTTAACAATCTCCAGATGTGCCTGTTCGTGCAGGCAGGGTGATTGCAAGTGAACACTCCAGAAATACGTCTGTGGCATTCACTGAACATGTCTCGGGTCCGATGGCAGGTCCCTTGGCTCAACATCGGGCCATTCGGGCGGAACAGCAAGAATTTCATTTGCTCCTTAATCTGGGGAAGATGTGTTTCCAATCTCAACCTTCCGTTCTAATTCTGTTAAGACAGGTCTCTTGAAGAATGATCCGCTGGAAGGGCCCAGGTATCGGAAATCTGCCCCGTTGACTGAAACAAGTCCAATCTGATCGGTGACTTCGCGCAGTGAAGCGGCATCATTGCTATGGCCACGGCTAGCGATGATAGCAGTAGTAGCTTCGTGGGATAACGAGGAGATTCAAGCGTCCGAACGCCATTGATCGTAGGTTGATGATTTTGCTCCCCATCCAGATCGACACCCGGAGCATGCTCCCAGACAACAGACTCCAGCCATGCAATCCTTGTCTCCAAGTCGTTGATATAACTGGACCGTATCGATCAATATCACTATTGAGCCATACCCTTATCTTCCGTTTCTGACAGCAGACACATGCAGAGCTGATTCGTGATCGTATCTTGGCCCGGAGTTGAGGGTGGTACGTTGGGTTCGTGCCAGTCTATGCTACTTAACCTAAATATGAACTATTCCCGAATTTTTTGGAGGAAAATATCAATTCTATCCTTTCAAAATTCGACTGCATTTGTAAGTAGCTTTGTAGATTGGGTTAATCCCCGCATTATTCTACGTGAAAGTTACTTTAAATCCAGCCCTATTCAATACGGGTATTAAGACGCCAATAATGCTGTATTTGGAATGACGAACGCTTTTATGTACAGCACGTGCGCCGCACTAACCAAGTACATGTACATATAAGGGTCCCGACTTTCTAACATCCGGTCGAAGGCATGAGATAGTGCCCAAGCCAGAGCCCGGACCAAGAATGTCAATAGCTAACCAAAAACAAGGAAAAGGAAATGGGATACTAGGGCTGTAACAGTGAGTCGAAATTCAAACACAAGGGGGAAATCAAGGAAATCAATAGGAAACAAGACAGTGCTGTCGAGCCTCTCAGGGCAATTATTAAAAAAGACCAAAAGAGAGAAATAAAGACAGAAAAGAAAAGTATAGAAGAGAATGTAAAAAAGAGGAGCGTATACATGAGATCAGCATAAATGTAGGCTGAAAACTAATACAGACGCCTGCAGGATGCAAAAAGTGAAAAAGACAAGGGAATCTCGGGGCAAAGTATAACAAACATAAGGAAACTTTAAGGAAATCAAGCAAAGAAGGAAAGGTTACACAAGGTGCAAAGACAAGGTATCGACTCTCTAGGAGTACAGACAAAAGACCCAACAATTGATTGATGCAAAACGGTCAAGATCAATCTGGGAAAATTCGGAAGATGCAACAAATACACACGAATTGCTGACTAGAATCATCGAGGTAATCGAGCAGGGTGGGAGCAAGGTATTCTTGCCTTTTCTTTTAGAAGAATTAAGCAGAAAAGGAAAACGAGAAGCCCGAGTCAAACTCAGTCAGACTCTCGCACAAACAGAAGAAACAAAAATAAGAAAGAAAGTAAGTCGGATGGACGAGGTTGAAGACATCAATCATAAGGAGATGTCAAGAACCAGGCTGACATCCTGAACCTGGGTGCCAGCAAGGTCTTCGAGAACAGGAATTAAATCAAGAAGCTCATTGTCGTGAGCATCAGAAAACCAGCTGCTGATGGGTATCGCATGTTGAGGATGGAAGATGTATGAAGTCGGGGAATTGTCGATGATGATTGTCTCCCGAATATCACGCCCGATCTGAGAGAGATCCTTGACGTAGTTGCCCTGATGATTGTAGCAACTGTCTCTGAATAATCGGTGGTGGACGACATCATGGATGTCCAACTGGTCCAATAGAGGATCACCGTATTTGGAGACAGATGCCGTGAAGACAACCACTTCATATAATTCTCCCACTCGCTTCATGAACTGATCGACTCCAGGTCGCTTGATCACGTAGATGTTGTGGTATTGGCCTTCAATCTCTACCGGGATAGTAAAATCGGCGCGTTCAAGAACCTTGAAGCTACTGTGTACCAGGGTCTCATCCAGATCGAGAACAAGACATTTCCGATTTTGCAATGGAGGCACAGCAGGCGGCAGCAGCCACTGCTGTTGGATTCCCTCTTGACTTGGGGGAGCCATCGGAGGCGGGGGTGGTGGTATTCCCATAGCTTCTTCGTCATGGGCATAATATTGGACTTCCTCTTTCGGATCGGTCTCGGCCAACGGTTTTGCCATTGCCTTGCTCGGGTCTGCCACCGGAGAATCATCAACAGATTGATCCCAAGTGACTGAAGGAGACTGAACATGCTCCTCGGATTTCTGCGCAGGGCTTTCGTCTTTTTCCAGTGCCGGGGCTGGCATCGGTGCCGCATCACGGGGTGCACTTGTCGAGGCTTGGTCATCGTAATCTTTCTGAACGGTCGCAGGACCATGATCGGGTTGAATCTGGTCGGAAGCCGGGGCAGTCTCATTGATTTGCGCGTCTTTCTCTTGGAGCGCAGCATTGCTTTCTTCTTCAACCTGAGTTGGGGATTGATTGGAAGTCACGGTCGGGTTAGGCTTTTCTTCCCGATATTGATTCTGCTCCCTAGGTCCTGTTGTGCTCTGATCGGTAGGGGTGGGCTCCGTTTTCTCTGGCGTAGGCTGCCGGTTGGACAGAGATTGCCGCTTGACGGTTTTCTTGGCTGGAATGGCCGTGTCTTCTGAATCGACATTGGATGAGGAGCAGCAACTCAGGAAAGCAAAAATCCGGAGCGAGACCTTCTTCTTTTCTGGCTGGGGCGCTTCCGGACCGGTCGGCATCTTCTGGTTCTCCACGCTAGCCGAGTCTTGATTTTGCCGTCGAGATCTCCTGCTACTACCCCTACTCCTGTCTCTCCGCCCCTTCAGAATGCTTCTCTTCGAACCTCGCAATGTGTTCTCTGAATCATCGTGGACCGTCTCCTGCGCCTTGTCGAGCGTTGATTGCTTGTCTACCTTTGACGAGCTCCGCGATGCAGCGGGCGCAAGCAGGTGTTTCCTCGATCCATCGGCGAGATCTGCATTGGCGGCAGCACCGGAAGCTTGAGCAGATGCGACAGAGCCAGGAACCTGTTCTGACGACTCCCCGGGTTTGGGTTGCGAGAGCGATACATCGGTGTTATTCATCTGGTTATGGGGCAGCGATGATTCGGGGTCTAACGAAGTGAAAGAAATTAGCGTTAGTAAACATTACCATCGATAACTAGTAAATAGAAGTAGACAAAGAAAAAAAGGGGGGAAGACTGACTTTGTTGACCCGACGCGACAGACATGGGTGCTTCTCCGTTGGCAGATTTCAGAGCGAGGTTCCGCTCTGAGCTCCCTCCAAGCATTGGGGAATTGGCAGTAGCGGAGCGAAGATCACGAGAGGCGCGACGAGATCAACGGCCCAGGGGATGCGAGATGGCGAGGTGAGAATATAGCCACCGAAAGGGACCCGTTGGGAGACGCGAAAGAGGGAGGGAGGAGGAGGAGGAGGAGGATAAGGGAGCAGCCGGTTCGAAGGATTGGGGATGGCAGTTGTCGTGGTAGTTGTCGTGGTAGCAATAGTGGTGGAAGTCACGCCTCCTGGACGAAAGTCCGGACCACCGCCTTTAGGACCAAGGCTCGTGCACGGCACCACAAAAAAAAAAAAAAAAGTCGAAACTCTTGAAGAAATAAAAGACGGATCGCAAGCGATTCGTAAGGTGCTTGCAAGTTAAGTTCGAATCGAAGACGAAAAAGAAATCAAAAGGGGAAACAACCGGTCAGGACGAGATCATATGCAAATTGCGAGGCCAGCAGCGGCGGTCGTCGAGGTGGGAAAGTCGATTAGACAGTCAGCAAAGGTCACGTGGTCCAGCAGGGTTGATCCTTTTGAGATGGTCCCCGTTTTATTTGAGCGGGAGGAATGGATCAATCGAGGCTGAACCGCGGTTTGGACTAAAGCAGAGGGAAAAGGGGAAAGAACTAGATATATTGTCAATGCCCGTTAGATAAAAACGATCACAATCATAACAAATATCCAGATTCATGAAGGGGGGGAGAAGAGGAGAAGAAGAACAAAAAGAGGAGACGGCGGCAAATTCCAAGCGGAGAGGAATGCAGTGCTGATCTTTGCAAATGGATCGGGCAGCTTACTCTACGGGCAGACAGTGCTCCGTACTGAGATACAGAGTTGAGATATAAGGTGACAGTGACAGTGATGGTGACAGCAAGGATAAGGGAAAGAAGATGAGACGAGGATGGAAAAGAAAAGATAAAGGAAAAGGAAGAGGACTGATTACGGGGGAAGCACACCCCCGGCGTTGGTCCAGACTCCAGATCAAGGATGCCCAATGGAGTTTTGCCAGCTAAAGGATCATAGTGCTTTCTTCAGGCAGGATAAAACAAGACAAGCAGCTCTATTACTTGTACATATATTGTTAAACATGATGTACTGCTGTGAGTATTGTTTGGTTGTTGTTATCCTGAGATTTGTTGTTGTGATTATGGTAGTAGGATGCTTCGACCTGCATGTATGGCGGATGTATGTATGCGTATCAAGGGCCGTGTACCGTGGTAATTCGGGTATGCCATGTGTAAATTATTAAAATTGACTTTATGAGCACAACTAAGAGTATTTAATCGACAACTGGACAACAGAGTACGTCCTATATCATCAATTGCCCATGTTTGCTTCGGAGATTGTGGTTGCCGAGGACATCTCATATGGGGGTGCAAAGTACGGAGTGTTGTACCCCTGGAATTATTAAGAGACAACAGGGATAATGAGATCAGACAGCGGCTTTGATATTCATTTTACTTGGTGTATCTTGTGACGTCTTCATACAGTCTTTTTCTCTTCTTCGACAAGTGCAAATCATGCCATTGAATGCATTTGATGATCTCCAACTTCTCCAGTCTGATATCCATTATCAACCAATAAACCACACCCTGCTGCGACTTACCGCCTTCTTTTAGCATTCTGCCGGCAATAACAAATATGATTGGTCGTCCATGCCAATACTGCACTCTGTTGCCGCCCGGCAAAAGGTACAAGGCGCCAACACCGTCATTCTAATTGGTGGGTTTTATCTGGCCATGGTGCCCGGGTCCACTTCGGACTGCGCTAGGGCCACTCGGTCCAGGACGATCCCGGTTCTTTGTATTACACCCTGCCGGTAACTTACAGTACCCAATACACGTGCAGATGTCACGCCCTACAAGAGAGTTTGACTCTTAAAATCCAATTATCCACGATACGGTTTAGTTGTGTATGGAAATGCACTACAGCTCTTGGTAGACGCGGTTACCATGCGTTCAATTTCAACCAGTATCCACAGGGTGAGCATTTTCAGACATGCACCCACCCCCTTTCAATCAGGAGCTAGCTAACGCCAATGAAGCATTGGGCATATTGTCAGAAGAACGCCAGCTCCTAATTAGAGTAAGGAATATGTAACGCCACTGGCCAAGACGCCACTGTAGTCCTTGTAACTAAACAGGTACTAGCATCCGATTTGGTCCTATTTAGTGCTGTACTGGTAAAATGTCACGCTTCGCGTCGTGTCGGGCTTTTCTGTCAAAATGAACAGGCCTAGGGTGATATGGATAGCAATAAATTAACGCATAGGGAGCAGCCATAATGGTATTGGTGGCTCGTCGCTTCGTCGTTGGCTTCTGCCAAGGCCTTCAGGATTTGCTGTCGTGATCGATTACGGGATCACCAAAGATTTGCCTTTAGTGTTGTAGATTTCTGGTGTTGACGAACCGGAGGGTCTCTTACCGTTTTGAGAAAAGGTAGAACCTGCTCGTCAGTTATGCATATTCCGATTCGGAACTCTTGCAATTGCCGGTGCTTATAAGACAGTCGAAATCATGACCCAGCAAATATCCCCCAAGGCCTTATGGCAGACATGGTCCGTCAATTCCTCCAGACGTGCCCTGGTAGCTGGAAGCTGGGCCCCAACGTTGCTTTAGTTGGCAAGATGAGAAGATGAATCCACGAAAACTACAGCCACCATCCCTGATTTTAATAGGAATTCGGTTTATTTACGGACACTATTATCTCCAGATTCAAGCTCCTTATGTAAATCGGCAAGGTTTGCATATTCTGAAACCGGTATACATTGACAGCCCACGTCGATCATGACGGACTGGAACGAGATGCGTTAGGTCACTCTGTTCTCTTTGGTGATGGGTTCATATTTTACTACTTGGGATCCACGCTATCGAAGCCGCCATGAATACTGCCACTGAGGTCTGTAGCTACTTCGGTCACATACTCAACGGGGACGGAGCGGAGGAGTGCCCGCAGGGAATTGTCGAGTGTTGCGCTGTGTCAGATGAACAGATCCTGAGAAGAGAATAGGGAGAGGCTGCAGCACCTACCCTGATGGACTCTCAGCTATGTTTTGTTTCGATGAAGCGAGGTGCTCAGTTTTTTGCGGACTCGAGAATTTTAACCGAGTGATATGACAGGTATGTCATTATAGACGCGATATTGCTTGAGTCAGTACGGCACCGTTCCTGCTTAAAGATCCACAGGGAGTCGACTTCGTAATTCGTTTTGCCATAAGCAAGGAAAGAGGCTCGTTTATTACAGCTAATACGGAGCTATCCGTCATATATGGCACAATTATAGTGGTTGCAACGCATCACCGCGGAAACCTAACCTGCGATTGATGATTTATATTCGATTTCTACGTATTCGATTACTTAAAGGGCCTTGGTAGCGGACAAAAGTGTCTGACAAGTAATTGAAAGCAGTGGTATATTTGAGCCCGTCGTGTCTCCCATAGAAGAAGCTAGGACTGTCGGCCTGCTCTTCAAGGACCCATACAAGCTAATCGAAAGATACAGATTATCTTTTAAATTTACGCTGTGCGACTATGCTGCCATGTACAAATGTGGTAGACGAGATCTGCTCTTGATTTCATATTCCATGTGCACAGATATCCCCTATCGTGAGCTGACCAGGCCCGGTATTCCTGGTTTCTGCTTGGATTCGGGAAGGTCTTTCGTCAACAACTTGCGCTCTACAGGATACCTGCAAATTAGTCGACAAGTTCAGCGTATACATTTATGAAAATCGCTTCAAAACTTGAGAAAAGAAGTATTGAGCCGCAATCTTCTTGAAAAGGGTGAGCTCACTCTCATCACGATGGTAGTATCGGCAGACATGATAGACTTCCCATGCAAAGAAAAGTATCTGAGCGCCCAAAGAAGAGAGTGCGTCTCTGCCACCCCTCATGTTCTCCGTTACCTGGTTTCTATTCACTTCTGGACAACGGAAACCGCAAAGGGAAATTACTGGAACCAGCCGTGGTGGCTTGTTTAATCAAAAGTGCATGTGCTTATAATTCGGACCTGAACGTGACTGCTATAATCAGGCATTTATCAAACCTTGGCTGACGTTTAAACAACTTATTGGGCGATTTCTGTCAGCATTCTACTTGAGACCCAGGTTAATTGTTTCTAGCAGTCAGCAGAGCCTTGACATACAATCAAATCAGTAGAGATATATGGGATTGACAAGGGTTTACCACATAGACGGACCAGGATTCTTCATCGGATTGGCTTTCTCTGGTACTTTAAGATATTATCAGACTCGGCCCCAAGCCTGAGGAAAAAGCAATTGAGATAGCAGCAAAGATTCGATTTCGCTGGGAGATGGGTTTTTAACGGACTCCATCATCAGCAGATTCAAACTTCCCGTGCTCAATGGCGAAATATGCATTCTTTGGAACAGGTATGCATGGGCGGAGTAAGGTCAGAGACATTCCCAATCGGAGCGACTGGCTGCGTAGACTTTATTCTACTCTGGAGAAAGGAGGCTTAGGCTTGATCCGCTACCTGATCAAGGCCCGTTCTTTGAACGGCCTCTTAAGTATCTCGCGGCATCTTCTTTCAGAACTGAAAGGGTCGGAAGGGGAAGCCATGGATGCGGTTTCGGAGATCCTAGCATTTGTTAAGAGGACCAAGCAATTCTATATCCAGCGAATACTTGAGAACGATAATGTGCGCCATCGGATTAAAAAGTGATGTGAATTGCAGGATCACTGACTACATGCGGAGTTGATCTCTCGGCGGATGAAGTAGCAGTGTAGCACTCAATGTCAGGCGCCTGAATTGCTTTAGCTGTCAATTCAAAATCAACATTCTTTTCCTTGAGCCTTGAACATGGAATCCGAGAGTAGCGGTAGCATGCAACCTGACAGGCCCTCATGACTGCATGATGTAGCACGTGAGTTCTCCGCAGTTGAGCCGAGGTCTTCACATGAACAATGTCAGCATCATCAAGCCCATCCCATGCAATGCCCAACAAACAACCTTCTGCATTAGTCTGCCTTCACCTTCTTGTCATCACCTGCGTCTGCTATCACTTGCTTTTTGGATAAACAAGAGTTCTCCGAGAGCTTATCGCGGACATCACAACAACCATCCTTCTTTGCGCATCCCCTCATGGCCTTCGACCATCCGGCTCCGACCTAAAAGGATGCAAGCAAACTGCCTTAGAGGCAGTCTGTGATAAAGTAGCCTCAAGTCATCCCAAGAATATATCGTACTGCAGGGAACAGGATGGCCGCACAGTCCACGCTCCGGTCGAAACAGGACCCCCTCACGACCCTCTTCACCCTCTACGTGGACCGCTTCCGAGTCCGACTACGCCGCTCCACAAAGACAACAAAGCTTATCGCCACAACCCTACTCTTTTTATCGATAATCGGGTCTGGATATGGAGGATACAACCGGTTCCGGGCAAGGGCCAGAGACCGCGCCCAGGGTAGACGGCTGTTACGTCGGAATTCGGGCATTCGCGGCAAGGATGGCTCTCGCACCATTTACGTGCCTTATCGGAATTCTATGACCTCCAAGGTCAAGATCTATCCGACGAAACCGACAACTTTCGATGCGCACCGGAGATTGTTCTTAAATCCGCCGGCGTCGACTCGTGCCAGCGATAAAGAGGCAGCAAGTCAGATCCCGCCTCCAACGACCAAGCCTGGTTTGAACCTTGCCTTCCTTCATCAGTTCCTCAGTCTTGGGAGTATTATGGTTCCCAGATGGAATAGCAAGGAGACAGGTCTTTTGATGAGTCACGGTGTGTTTCTACTACTAAGAACATATCTGTCGTTATTGATCGCAAGGCTGGATGGAGAGATCGTGCGCGATCTTGTCACGGGCAAAGGACGTGCCTTTATCTGGGGGATCTTCAAGTGGTGCGGTATTGGGACTTTTGCGTCATACACCAATGCCATGATTAAGTTTCTCCAGGCTAAGGTGGCGATCGCCTTCAGAACGCGTCTAACGCGATACATCCACGACCTTTATCTTACTGAAAACAGCAATTATTACAAACTGATGAACCTCGATGGTGGTATTGGTCAGGGCGCAGACCAGTTCATCACGCAGGATCTGACGGTCTTCTGCTCCGCGGCTGCTACGCTGTACTCGTCAATTGGGAAGCCGTTGGTGGATCTTTGTGTCTTCAATTACCAGCTTTACCGCTCCCTAGGACCGCTGGCCCTGACTGGAATTGGCGCTGCTTATTTCAGTACGGCCACTATTCTGCGCAAGCTGTCACCGCCGTTTGGAAAGCTCAAGGCTGTCGAGGGCAAGAAAGAAGGTGACTTCAGAGGGTTACATTCTCGACTGCTCGCGAATTCGGAGGAGATTTCTTTCTACGGTGGCGCAGATGTAGAACGCTTATTCTTAACGCGGAGCTTCAAGGACCTTCAGCGATGGATGGAGGGTATATACAGCCTCAGAATTCGGTACAATATGCTGGAAGATGTTATCTTGAAGTACGCTTGGTCCGCCTTCGGATACCTGGTGTCCTCCTTGCCCGTCTTTCTGCCTGCCTGGGGTGGTCTCGGGGGCGCTATGGAAATGGCCGACGTACCGGCAGCAACTGGTCGGGAACGTGGTCGCATGAAAGAATTCATCACCAATAAGCGTCTGATGCTCTCCTTGGCCGATGCCGGAGGCCGGATGATGTACAGCATCAAGGACATTTCAGAATTAGCGGGTTACACGTCCCGCGTCTATACCATTATTTCTGCACTGCACCGAGTCCATTCCAACGCCTACTATCCTCCCCGGGGGTCTAACGCGGAGCTCTACTCTCTAGCTGATGCTCAAGGAACCGTTCACAACGGTTTTGACGGGGTTCGGTTGGAACAGGTTCCAGTCGTTGCTCCATCGCTTTACCCACGCGGGGGTGATGAGCTCATCGAGTCATTGTCGTTCATCGTCCACTCTGGCGATCATCTCCTCATCTCGGGTGCCAACGGCGTTGGAAAGTCTGCTATCCCTCGGATTATCGCTGGCTTATGGCCTGTATACCGCGGGCTGGTCAGTCGTCCTAGGGGATTTGGACTCGATGGCATCATGTTCCTTCCCCAGCGCCCTTACCTCAGTGTGGGGACTCTACGCGACCAAGTCATCTATCCCCACACGGCAATTGATATGCAGGATCGTGGCACAACAGACGCTGAGCTTCAGGCGATTCTGGATGATGCTCGTCTCGGATACCTGCCCGCTCGCGAAGGTGGCTGGGACTCCCGCAAGGAATGGAAAGATGTCTTTAGTGGCGGCGAGAAGCAGCGAATGGCCATTGCAAGACTGCTCTATCACGAACCACGATACGCATTCCTCGATGAAGGCACGTCAGCCGTATCGTCGGACGTCGAGGGCTTGCTGTACGAGCAGGCCAAACACCGCGGGATCACCCTGATCACAATCTCCACGCGCGCGTCTTTGAAGAAGTATCATATATACCACCTGGCACTCGGTCTCGGGGAAGAAGAAGAGAACTGGAGATTCGAGTTGATTGGCACAGAGAAAGAGAAGATGGGCGTTGAGAAGGAATTGCAGGAGCTACGGAAGCGTCTCGACAAGGTGGACGAGTGGAAGCAGCGGCGAGAGAATATTGAGAAGGAGTTGAATAGGGTCTGGGTTGAGGATGGAGAGCTTGCTCCACCACCATATGAGGAGGAAGTGAAAGAAGAGAATCAGACGGAGGAAGTTAATGCAACAGAAGCATAGGGCTGGTAATATCTTTCGGAAGGCACATTTGTACATAGAACTTGTTTATTTGCTTTGTGGGTTTGGCATTTACATTACAGCAATATTATACAGCAATTACTTTTTTTTTTTCAATCACTTTTTCCAGATTTATTACTCCATTGAATAGTCAACATATCTTGGAGTGCTTAATTCACTTGCTATTGCTGCCACGGTCACATGACCATCCCCAGCAACCAGAAAGTCAACATCATCTCCAAAAGCCATACTTCCCACGCGTCAAATCCCACTCACAACAAAGGCTACTACTGAAAAGCCTGGAGGAATTTTTAATTTAATTATATTTCCCAGGACCAACTAGCTTCAATGACCAAGTGATCCGTGCTGGAAAAGGTCAATCCCTGGAAACCCCAGCGAGCTTTTCTTTTTTTCTTTTTTTTTTTGGTTTGCCCTTTTTACTTCTTTAGCAGATCACGGTTTTTCATTATTTCTTTAATTCATTTTGATAGATTAAAAGTATAGCATGTCTGCCCCGGGATCAGTGTCCGAAGAGACCGAAAATACAATCGTGATCTCCATAGACCGGTCCTTCAGCGACGGCAACCCGGCAATATGGCCGAAAGACCCCAAATATAAATTGTGCAATGACAGAACTTATCGCGAAAAGCTTGCTGTGCTTTGGTTGAAGAAGATGGGAGCGTATGAAGACGGTATATTTTCTATTTTCTATTTCCTATTTTCTATTTTTTTTTTCCCTTTCCTGTTTTGCCCTGTTTTGAATGGCATTCTGACTAGCTACAGGGATGAATTATATCATAAACAAACTACCAGATGGCTACGCCTTTCTTGAGAGACCTCGCATTGTCAACCCGGACATTGTAAGTTTCTATTACAGATGGGCTCATGTCATGTCTCAGCTTCTCATTTCTCTGTGGTATAGTATGATAGGTTCCTCTACGGCCATCCGGTTGGGCAGTATTTCCAGTCCACGATTCAATTTTTCCCCCATTTCTACTATCTGATGACGGGAGCGGTTGCACCGTGTAAATGCGCACTTTGTGAGAGACTGCAGAAGCAGAAAGCTCGTCGAGAAGGTTAGCATATCCGCGTTATGCTAAATTTGGTGCTAGTCTGACTCCTATTGAATAGCGGGCATGCCACTTCGTGGTGGTCGATTACCAGGCCCGACTCCCTCTCGAGGCTCAGTTACGAGTTCTCGCGGATCAAGTTTAGCTTTTCGAGGGTCAAGTGTAGCCTCTCGCGGCAAACCAGTGGCTAGAGCTGCTAGAAGTGTAAGACAGCCAGTTCGTCCCGTTGTTGATGGTGAAGGGACAACTGACGTCTACAAATTGGCCATTATGGAGCTAAAAGAGAATGGCCGGTTAAGCAAGAAGATTAAAGAGAAGACTAGTATGGACTGGCGGGCTGAGAGAGAGAGACTCAGAGAATATCTGGAGAAGTTGGATCTGCAGCCGTCTTACATACCTCGAGCTGGTGAAATCGTTCTCTGGACACGTGAGCTTAATGGAGGGCTACTATGGAACTCAGAGAACAATCGCGTCGAAATCTTTTCTGCCGAGGAGGATCGATGGCTGGGGATGCCGGAATGGCGAGCAGGGGTCGTCGGACAGGTTCCGGAAGATGATATCGTGCTTCAAGACTTAGTCGAGACTACTCCGAAGGAACAGGCTGTGAATTATTCGGGATTCCGCATCGAGACTTTTCCTGACCCTAACAGTAGCGATAAGAGCTACTCGCTGCACTCCAAATACGTTCCGCTACGGTGCATCAAGCCGTTTAATTCGTTTGAACTCTTTGTGCAAGGGATGTCGCGCAAAGAGCTCCATCCATCCATTGAGAATGCCTTGACGGTTATGTCCTCCTTCAGCTTACTGGACAAGTACCATATCAAAGGTACCTGGCCAAACGCAGCAATATACTGCCGGGGGATCTTCATTGGTGCTGAGCTTTTGATCATTGGTGACGCTGTTCGACTGAAACCAAAGGGTTACAACTCGAACAGCCTCCAAAACGCAAGCGTAACAGACGTAATGGTGATTGATGAAATCCAAATGGAACTGATAAACTGCGAGGAAGACGTCAAATCTGCTAATCTAGCAGAAGACTGCCGCGTCCGCCTCAGTGGTAAAATCTACACAACAAGCTCCGTCCGCGCACATAAGGAAGTCGACGTCACAAAACTTTTCCGCGGCTTATCCGAACAAGAAATCTCAAACACCTTCCAATACACTGGCATGGGTGGCTACGGCAACTGGTACCACCTGTACACGGGCAAAACCGCCAAAGTCTCCCATGACATGATCCTCGGCCGCTGCTACGAACCCGACGCCATACGCCTCCTCTTCGGCAATCTTTCAATGAGCCACGATTTGCATGGCATTATCATGGCGCGTGACTACTCACGACAAGCCGACGGCCGCATCCCCGAAGGCAAGCAATGGTTCTGGGGCGACTTCCGCACGCAGACACTAGCCATCGACTCCCTCAACGGTGAAGATGTGGGCTACTACAGCGAAGCACGAGATGTCAAGATGTGGCGCGCTAACCTCAAAGTCATCGACGGTACAGCCTGCCCTGCAGATTACCGGGAAGCAAAACTCCCTGGTGAAGTAGGAAGACCGTCGGCCAAGTCGCGGTCTACTTTTGCGGAGGTTCGCAAGACTAGCTCATTGGTTAGTACGGGGTTGGGGGCTACGACTGATATAAGTAATACAGTTAGTTCTGCGGATGAGGGAGCTGCACAGGAGAATTCTTCTTCAGGGGAGGAGGATTTAACTGTTCCTATGAAGTGTTTGCTTGGTGGGACTGAGGAGACTGAGGAGGATTATGTTTCTGGAAATGAGAGGAAGGCGAAGCGGTCGAAGCATTGATTCTTTTGTTTCAGGCTTTGGAGGCTGATATGGAGCGATATCTTGTTAGAGTACGTATTGTACATATTACATATTCGTTTTATCCTTTACTCTGGGAAAAGCATTTAATTCCAGTGATTTCTGCTCCATCATGAGAATGGGGAACCTCTAAACATCTCTCCATCATTAACCTTCGCCTCTCATGTCCTTTACAAGATACCAGATACCCCCCTGGAAGCTGGGTTATAGCGCTTTATACAGTTACAGACTGAAACCCCCGCACGCTAAGGCCGACAATACCCCAAAGGCCAGCAGGAAGTCGTTCTGGCCGCGCCACTCTAGGCTAGTTGTGTACCCAGCTAACGGAACAGATATAACTGACACATTAAGGCAGCCCTGTATTGAGAGAACTTGCGTGTGCGAGCAGCAACAGTTATTACCCTAGTAAGAACAGGAGGGGAATGAGGAAGGGACCATTTCTCGCCTGGTCAACCAGAGGTAAGTACATAACATGATATCTCAATATAGGACTAGTTGGAATGGCTGACACTGATTGGATAGAATCTGCATACCGAGAGATATGCACCTCCGAGAGGTAGATATATTGGAATTCCTTTAGATTGTTTTTAACCAAGATAGTTGGGGACCAGACTTACCAGGCAAGCAAGCTAGGTTTTGATGTCATTAAGGTGATGTACAAGGAATTTGAGCAAGAGTCAGCCATTCTGGATAAAAGAGGCAAAAGTTATTGTCCATGCACACGGGTAAGTCCTATTCTAGTAAGTCTCAACCATACACGCACTAACGTCGCTTATAAAAATTTCTGGAAACCGGTCTAGCTATGATATGGAACAAAGCACGAGTTTTAGAGACTCTCTACCATGTGAAAATCATATCAACTCTCGTGCGATCTATCCAATTAGCACGCTGCATGGCTGAATCCGGTCAACGATATGAGCCTTCAAGAAAACTGCTACCAGAATGAGTTTTATCGATACTTTCGCTTATGGTCCGTCGTACTCTATTCTACCCAGGAGCTTACAGAGGCTGTTTGGATCTCTCGAACTCGAGGGGTTGACAACAACTCACCCGGAAATGCATCCTATCATACTATCAAGCACACTCTTTGAAACGCTTAAGACAACCAATCTGGTCAGTGACATGATGCCCGGGATGCTCTTTAAATGAGCACTTTGATGCTGTGTGATATAGTGCTCAAAGAAGACCGATGCCAGGCTTAGAAATACATAGGCTCTTTGCCAGTAAACAACATCCCTCTATAGAGAATCTTTATACAGGTAGTAATTACTTCAATTGGCATGGAATGGCATGGCTTGAAGATGCACTGACCATCACTAGACACAAACATCGAGGTAATACTAGGAGTTTGGCCAATCACTTGACCCGGATGGTTACTAAGGGGGCAGAGGACATGGGGGCAGCGATGGGACGTTTTCAATGTAGATGTCCTCCGACTTCAGCGCACTATAGGATATGGAAATCAAAGACCAAATTGATGATCTAGCAGACCATGCACAACCCATAACAATGTACAACAATCAATACAATTGCTGTTCTCTAGAATCAAACGGAATCAATAAGTCCTCTCAACAACCTCCCTCGCAAACTCCCCAAACACCTTCCCCGAATCTGCCTCCACAACCTCCCCCAAATTCGGCTGCGTAAACACAGCCAAAGTATTCCTCGCGATCTTCCCCTCTCCCCCTTTAGCCCCTTTAACAAAATGCGGAACGGCCCGGAACTTCCCCCTCGTAATCGACTGCAGCGCCTCACCTGTCTGAAACGCAAGACAGTCTTTGGGAATGTTGACTTTGACGATTTGGTCTGTTCGCGAGCGAATGTACAGACCTGCGCGGGGGTCTGGGGAGGTGGGGAGTTCGGTTATGGGTGGGGGTGAAGCTTCGTTGAGAAACATGGCTGAGGTGAGGCCTGTAAGACAGCCGTGGTCGAAATGTGTTGCGCACCAGTCATCGTCATCACCGTCTCCTTCACCCTTATCAAGGTTGCCATTGATGCCAGTATCATTGGAAGGATAGTAATGCAACAACCGTGCCTTCGTCGTCAAACTCGTCCTAACAACCCTCTCCAAATAACCCCCCTCATACCCCTCAATCTCCGCCACCGCATACCGATCACAAGCCCTAGCCACCAACGCCGCAGTGTCGATGATCAATCTACAAAGCTCCTCGGCGCTCTCCTGGAACCGTGGCAGTCGCTCCGTGTCCGGCCATATATTGTCTGTCGTATACTCGGATGCATCAGGGAAGCCGTCTGTGGGGGCGGACTGCAGGGAGGAGTTTTGGTAGAA
Organism: Aspergillus ruber CBS 135680; assembly: GCF_000600275.1. Taxonomy (NCBI): domain Eukaryota; kingdom Fungi; phylum Ascomycota; class Eurotiomycetes; order Eurotiales; family Aspergillaceae; genus Aspergillus; species Aspergillus ruber. Next base: position 473,587 of record NW_024467312.1, on the reverse strand, counting down.
AGCACAATTGATGTAGTAGGAGCCTTTCAGGGTGTCGAAGTGGCCGGAGCGGAGAGTTTCTTTGCCACGGGACCAGCCGACAAGGTATTTTGCGGTTGGGCTGGTAAGTGTTTCTGTGTGTGTTAGTTACTGGCATAGATAAGTAGGTGGTAGGGGGAAGTTACCAAGTTCGTCCTCAGGGAGAGCGGCGAGGGAGGATGCATTGGAAAGAACCTCGGAACGCAGTTGTTGGAATTTGATATCGAGGTCTTTTACAACTATTATTCCTAGTGAAGAGGGACCAAAAGCTTTTGTCAGAGTGTCGAAGGAAACGGTACCTGTGAACGGTCAGCATCTAGTCCGGTGTCCGCTATGAAAAGTTTGCATACTCACCATTAACCAGTTCCTGGAGACTCACAGTGACCGCTTGGGCCTGAGTTACCTCATTCAACCCCATATTATATGACTATAAGAATAATCTTCAACAAACAAAGGATATCAAAAGGATAAGAAGATGAAGTCGCCTTCCCCGCAGACTTCGTTCACAACGGCCCGCTCCGACAAGGTTATCATCGGCCTGCATCACACATAGATAACCACCACCACTACTATGTACTATCATCCCTCAAAAACTGCGCCACCAAAACCTGACCATCCCTCTTCGCAAGAACACCCGAATGCAACGCGTTTCTGATAACCTTGCGCTCTACATCCAAACCTAGTTTTTTGCAATGTCTCTCCAGCTGCTCTGCGTTACCCGCTGGGACCACTTCATCGACACCTGCTTCTAGCATGATAATCCTAGGTCTTTTGTGGTCTGCTGGGGCTTCTGCGATGCGCTGTGTCGACTGGAGACTGTCCCAGTGGGAGCGGACGAATGGGCTTATGTAGCGGTATGGGTGCCATTTCTGGGGGTAGAAGGCGAAGAGGAGATCGCGCATGTTTGTGAAGGGGGTTTCGAGGATTAAGCCGGAGAGTGTTACGCTTTCATTCTGTAAGCCTAGTTGTGACTGTGCTCGATATGCATGCGGATCGTGCAAGTAGTTCGCTGTGAGGTTTGTTGCTACACCCGCACCGATGCTTTGGCCCCATATCATCAGTTTTCGACGTCGCGGAGAACCGCAAGGAAAGTATCTCTCCAGAACCCATGACAACGCAGCATCCGCATCTTGCTCAATACCCTTCTGCGATGGACTGCCTGTTGACGTCCAGTAGCCGCGGTAAGAGACTGCCACGATGGTGATATTCTTTTTCTGTCCATTCTTGGCATTGAGCATTCCATCTCCATTTGCCATTTTCACGACCCTTGAAAGATATGGGAACCTTGGCGGAAGTGAAGCCGCGTTGCTATATATGATTAGCTTCCGAATACTCTCCAAAATATATATGGAACCATACCCTTGGAAATACAAAACCACCACATCCATCTCTCCATCTTCCTTTCCCACATCATCACGCCGTGCATCTTCATTCCTCGGAATCTCCCCAACAGCTAACGAAATCCTCACATCATCACCCGTAACTAGCGAATCCTCTGTCCACTGTACAGGCCGGCATTGCCCCGCATAATCATCGATAGTCTCCGACCGCGAAAACGGTGGGATATTCGGCATGTAAATAATTTTGTTCTGAAGGGTGATCATCATAAGGTATTTGTAGGACCAGAGGGTTAAAGATAGGCCTAGGAACCCTGCTGGTGGGAGTAGGATGTTGGAGAGGGTGGTGGTGGTTAGTTGTCGATAATAATAATGGTGATGGTAAAGATGATAGCGCGGAAGGATGATCGGACTGTGGTGGACTAATCTAGAGATCCTAGGGGAGTCTAGTCATTGTGAAGAGTTGATGGTGATGGGGGATTGGTTGTAGTAGGTACATATCACGTGCGTCATCACGGAGCCTTGCATAGTGAAGATATGTGAAGATTCAGTCTAACATATATAATTTCGTAAACGCAGTTTTGTACAATAGACATCAAGAATCAGTCCATAATCATACAAATTACCAGCTCAGCAACCCATCCTACACCTCAGAACCACCACCAGGCACAGCACCACCAGGCCGTCTAGTAACAGCTTTTAAATTACCGAACGTCAAAACATCCCCAATCCTCTTCGCACCCGTAAACAGCATAACAAGTCTATCAACACCGCAGCCCCAACCGCCCGTAGCCGGCAATCCCCACTCCATCGCCTCAAGATACGTCTCATCGATCTCGCCCTCGCCCTCTGCCTCCGCGGCTTTACTATACCTTGCCTGTTCTTCGAACTTGCGCCGCTGCTCAAACGGCGAGTTCTCCTCCTCGTAGGTATTTACCATCTCGCGGCCTTCGATGAAAAGTTCGCCGCGCGCGGCAACGCGTTGGTTTGTAGTAGGATGAGTGAAGGATTTAGAGAGCGGGGAGAGGCATTCTGGCGGGTTGATGATGAACGTTGGGTTTGTGCAGTCTGGTTCAACGAAGATGCTGCAGAGGGCATCGAGGAGGCGGGGGAGGGTTGGGTTTTCGGGGAGGGGGAGGGAGAGGTCGTGGAAAAGGTTTGTTGCTTGGGAAAGGGCATCTGGGGAGGAGAGGTTGGGGAGTTTGCGGTTGATTTTCTCTTCGATGCCGGTGATGAAGTCGATTCGGCGGAAGGGGGTGGTAAAGTCGACTCGTGTTGGTTTTAGAGTGCCGTTTTGGTTGAATTGATTGATATAGTTTGCCATGCCAGAGAGGAGGTTCTCGGTCGTTGACATGAGGTCTTCTAGGTTGGTGTAGGCGTGGTAGAATTCGCATGTGGTGAACTCGGGGTTGTGTGTTTTATCGAGCCCTGCTCTGTCAGTATTCTCTCCTCTCTTCAGGTATGATATCAAGACGCACCCTCATTCCGGAACGAAGGCCCAATCTCAAACACCCGATCAAATCCACCCACAACCATCCGCTTCAACCACAGCTCTGGCGCAATTCTGAGAGACAATTGTCGTTCAGGAAACTCAGTGGCATTCGTGTAGAAAGGACGCGCAACAGCTCCGCCTGCAACAGACCCAATAACTGGGGTACTGACTTCCATGAAGGATTGGTCGAGGAAGAACTGGCGAAAATACTGGATTATAGCGGACCGCGCTCTGATGATATCCGCCGTGCCGGGATCCGCAAGGAGCTGGACATGGCGAGCATAGGGAGAAGTCTCGTGGTCTTTGGCGTCTAGCGGTACGTCGTGAAGACAAGGAGATAGCAATTGGGGTACTTCCGTTGCAATCACGGTCAATTCGCCTCGTCCTGTTCGATGGGGTATACCTTTTATGGCTATGGTCGCTCAGCAGCTGTCCATGGGGCAGAGTTGACCATACATACAGAAAGCATCACCCCGCCTTAGCAGACGATAAAACCTCTTGAACTCCTCCGCGCTCGTCGTCTCTAGTCGACGCTTATTGCACATAACTTGGACTTTATGACCATTCTGAACGACATCGAAGAATATCAATTTGCTCCCCGCAAGTCTATATGTACGGATCCTACCTAACTAATCTAAGTACAGGAACTATAAATCACAAGGTAAAGCCGGCCTACCATGAACAACAACACTGTCTTCCTCTACTGTTTGATTATCCACCAGGTGGCTGTATCGAGAGCGAAACTCTGAACAGCTCACCGAGCGGGAGTCTGATGCTAGACGGGGATACGGGTCGGGACAAGCATTTTGGATTTCCTGGAGACGTTCTTTGAACGCTCGTTCTGGAGATGCAGTTGTTGTGCTGCTGCTTCTATTCCTTATCCTTTCATTAAGGATTTTAGTACTTGATAATGTCTTCAAAGGACGAAGACGACTGGCATTAAGCACCGACGACAACCCTGCACTGAGCATCATTATTAGCCAATAGTTCACTCAAGAGCGATGGCAGCACAAATAGCAAAAAGCAGTCCTGTCAGAGAACAAAAGGGTAAGATTTAAAGTACGTTCATTTGCCCCTTGGGCATGACACTGCAGCGGTTCTGTTGCTTGGGAGTGTTCATCATAGCGGACTGATTTGCACAGAAGCAGAAATAAATGTAACGCCTTACCTTGAGGAGACCCAACGAGGGCGGATTGAATACATCTGGAAGGAAAGAAGAAAAAGAAGTAAAAACACTACGCCAGTCACATCCCGGACATGAAGAGATGTAGTTGTGTGCGAAAGAAAAGAAAAAGAAAAGAGAAATGGAAAAGTCGAGCCGAAGCTGGAGAAAAAGAGATTTCCGAAGGCGGTGAGGCGCCTCAGTCCCGCCAACCTCACTCTGCCGTTCACCTTTACTCCGAGAAGAACGATACTCGATATTATTATTTATAACTTTTCATTCAACAAGAATACCATATCCCCGTCACAATGTCTTTCCTCTTCGGCGGACCCCCCAAGATGTCCTCGGCAGAGAAGATCTCTGCCGCAGAGACCGAAGTTGAGATGGTCTCGGACATGTTCAACCGGTGCGCTCAACTGCAAGATTCATACGTATGACAAAGGAGGGAATGCTGACTACATTGGATAGTTTGACCGAATCCTGCACCAAGAAATGTATCCCCAACGACTACCGCGAAGGCGACCTGAACAAGGGCGAATCCGTCTGCCTCGACCGCTGCGTCGGCAAGTTCTTCGACGTCAACATCAAGGTCAGCGAAAAGATGCAGGGCGATGCCGCTGGTAGACAGGGCGGCATGGGTATGGGAATGTAAGAGGACATCTGGCAAAAAGAGCATGGCGAATGTTGAATGAGGGAAAACTTCCGTGGTTTAATGATATTATAGCTCTGGGAATTGCATTGGTACGGTTGGTTGACGGTTTCCGGTGCCATTGACTAACAGGAAGTCGCTGTGTATCATTGATGGTTCATGTCTCGGATTTTAAAAGGTTATATTCTCTGGAATATATGTACACTAGAATGTTACACGTTCATCTTTGGGATCCTAAAAATACAAGTAAAAATGCAACGATGGTATCAAATCATTGCGTTGCGAACCCAGTCAGTCTTCCGAACCATGAGAGCCACGAATTGCTCTGCTTCTCTTCCTCGCCTTGAATTAGTGTCTTGACTCGCGTTTCCATCTCAAAGATATGCCGTTCAAACTCCTCAATGCCGGACTCCACTTCCTCGACCTTGGACCCCAGAACGTTCAGCTCATAATCGAGCTTGGCACCCTGGAGCTCCACTCTCTTCATATAATCCGCAAGGTACATGTGCTCATCCGTAAGGACGTCACTAGACTTGTCCCGGATTTGCTGGAAATAGCCATGATGTTCCAAATAAGCTGCATTGATATCTTCATGGCGGTCGTAGAGTATTCGATTCATTTCATCCACAGAGTCAACTTGTCTTTCGACCCATGGGACGGTGTTTTGGTCCAGGTCCAAGACTCTGGAGCAGAAGATGCGTGCATCAGACGCACGTGTGTCTTCCAGAGAAATCGCTTCTTCGAAAGTGGCATTGGGTTTGTCTTTCACGGACGGCTTGCCTCCCACGCTTTCCCAACCGAGAATAACCTCCTCAACAGTGCTGAATGACAGATGTCGGGGAAAGTAATTGTCTTTATGTCCGAAATCGTCCTCTGATCTAAGATCGGTACAGCTTTGGGGTCGGCGTAGGGTCATGAGCGCTTGTCGAGGTATCTGTTGGCCTCTATCATCCGATGCATCGCTAGATCGCGTTCTAAATGGCATCAATGTCTGGCCATCATCATCCGGGGGTTTCACTGGTGAGTCTAATCCCTCCGTTGACGCGACTGGTTCAACTGTGATATCTGGAGGTTTGAGTTCGGAAGGCTGTCGCGGAAGCGGTGGTCCGGCTTGCTCTTCTTCGTAACGAGCTGTGTCCTGAACAGGCTCATTCCCGGGCTGAATCCCATCAATGGCTGTCTTTTGTACTTCGGATCCTTCGGTCTCGCTGTCTATCGGAGGAAGATAGGCAGCATCGCCAATGAAGTCAGTTCCCTCCCTTGCCAGCCGGTGCGAGCGGAGACCTGGCAATCCCACGGCATCCTTGAACCGGCCAAAACCTATTCGCGCATCCGAGACCTTGTCACTGACACCCTTGAAGACCATCTTACTCAGATTCTGGTCTCTCTCGTCCGAAACACCTATCTGCTCAGGTGTTTTCAATGAATGCTCCGATGTTGGAAAAGAGCGATCCATCGCGAGGTCTTCATTTGAATGTCGCCTACGAGTAGTCCATATGTAACGACCATGATCATCCGTTGTGAACATCATGTCCGATGCTGGCGGACCACTCGAAAAACCATCACCAACGCCACTCTTGCGTGGCTTCCCTCGCCATAACCATTTCGCTCTTTCGCCTGTGACCAAATGCGGGAAATTTTCAATGTCAAGTGTTTCAATATCGGCAATACCAGCCTTGTCGCGTCCTCGCACCATGCCCATGACCATCTCTCCTCCTTGTCCGCTCAACTCCGCCATAGTCGACTTAACAGCATCAGTCCATCCCTCTGCATTTGCTGCCTTGGCCGTGACGCGATGTAGTTTGTCCAGGGTTTGCCGATCCAACCTTCGTGTTTTCTTCATCTTCTGTGATTTTTGAAATCGCCCAACCCCTCGTTTGAGATTATGAATATCGAAGGCATCCTTTGCGACCGGTGCACCAAGAGCGTGAAGCCGATTCCGGGCACCTAGTAATGCTCCCAGCAAAGCGGCCACAGTGGTTGGCCCCATGACTCCATCGTTAGGTTCAATATTATACAGATCAATCCCGATGTCCGTCCACCAATCGTTAATCGCCGTTTCGGTCACATCGCAAAGCAACCCATCCACATACTCCGGCGCCAACTTGTCGAACATCATCAACGCCATCTGACATTGCTTGACCAACTCCATGACCGCGCTGTATAGAGCCACTCTCTCACTCGTCCGATAAAGTTGGTGGAACTTGGCCTCAGTCGCTGGAGGGGGTTGTTGTAACCTCAAGCCTGCGCGTCCTGCACAGCCTAACCGTTTCAAATCCTCATTGACGATGAAATCATCCCGATGCTTTTTGAAATCCCCATCTGGTACCGGAATCACCGTGAGGGCCGACGGAAAGGTACTCAGGTCGGTAACCATGAGAGCCCCCAGCGGCGTCTCTATTCTCCGCGCATGGCATTTCGTCACAGCACTGAAATACAGTTTCAGGCGAGGAGACCAAGTCGACTCGTCAGTTGGAACACCTAGTATTCCCACCACGACAGTATGCGAAGGGTCTCCCGTATAAGTTGTAATGACGAATGTCGGATGGATCCTCGAACACGCCCATTGTTCCACAACATAAACTTCATAACCTTGCAGTGTCATTCGCCGGTGCAGTACGTTCGTCGAAGGGTCTTCTTCAAGGTAACGGAGGGCGACCGGATCAGTGAAGGCGAGTCGTTGATGGGTCTGCAATGGCAATGGCGGTGCATCGGAGTCCCCATTGGGATATGACGGGACGTGCTTCGGACTGACGGTTGATTTGATGGACTCACGATGGTTCACTGTAGGGGGTGCTGTTGGCGCACCGTTCTGCGTAGCAGTTGGTGGCGGCATAGTAGACACGCAATATCACATAGGAAATGTCTCTCTTCAGACAGGTTTGTCCAGGGGTAATCTCAATACTATAAAAACGACCACCCAGCGCTCAAGGGAGAGATCCAGCTCTATAAAAAGGAGGAAGAAACGCAAGTGCCCTTGACCCTCCTGAGGGTCACCTTGTACTGTTTGCCAGAGAACACGGCACGCAAGACATATCCGAGGCCCGGCAGATCATAAACTGAATGGCCTTAAAAGCCAGGAAATTGTGACAGCAAGAGCAGAGATATAAGAGTTGTCATGTCATCCTTCAGAGCTGGTTGTATGGAAGCAAACAAAGAAGCCGACACAAGCACGAAAAGAAATATGTCTATGATCGAACGGCGCCTCGGCGACGTCACCAAAAAGATGAATAACAAAGCGGTGAGTATTCTCGACGACGTTATTGGCCAGCAACAGTCTTCAGCATAGCCTCAGGCACACCGCTAAGCCTCGCTCTTCATCAAGAGATCGAAAGGTCGAACAAGGCTGAGAGAAGGGGTAAGAGAACAAGTGTTTCTATTTCTATTCTTAAGGTCTACAATAGCGATACGTTAGGGTGACAGTTCTCTTCTCTACAGGCCTCCGGCATGGGAGGCAACAGCAGTGAAAAGAAGACAGATCTTCCAAGCTCTCCATCCATCGGTGCTTGACCAAGGATGCTGAACTCCGAGGCAAGCAAGGAGTCAGGGCAGTAAGGTTTCAAAAATTCCTGTCCGATCCGAAGACCAGCCAGAGCGGTCAAACTAGGTAGTTTTCAACTAGCAAAAACACAGTCTCGGACGAATCCTCACTGACATGTGTAAAACCCTTGCACTAGGATGGAGAGGAAAAGAAAAAAAGAAATCAAATTGGGTCCGGGGGAAGCGGTTATTTATATCAATGCCAAGACTAGTGAACAGCGCTAGTACAAGCGAGTTTTGTAATTGGTTACTATTGGTCAATAAGGGGTGGGCTATACCTGTTTAGGACATCCGACTACTGCCACCAGGGGAGTGATACAGGCAAAATACAGAGTAGAACAGGACTGGTTTACACAGTTCCAGATGACTCGTATACGTAGTCATTCATGTATGCGTGAAGTACTTGGGTAAACAGTACAAATACCTGATGCTGGAGTAATACCCTATCCCATGCATAGGGCGGAGAACTGAGCACAAAGCAGCTTATCTCCAAGTACCACTTCAGCTTCTTCACATCGACTCTGTAGAAACTAATAAATAGTCTCTCCAGATAGGGATGCTCGTTCCTGTACTCCGTAAGACGTGCACTCTGCAGTACCCAAATGGCCATCATGAGGGGTAACATATCACCGCCAAAGCTGCACGTGACACATGGCGTAATGCCATCACCGGAATATGTGCCGCCCTCTCATTGTCTGCTGATAGAAGCCGCTGCATGTCACTCTGCCCGAATTGAACACTGATGATTGCTTGCGGCCTTCTATGGGCTACTCACAGTACAACTCTCTTCATATTCTCTTGAATCCTCCCAGTTGAAGCCATATTGGAGCTTCCGTATGGCTATCTCATTATTGGTTGATTATCGTCCCTCCGCATCGGATTAAGAAGCCCACCCCCTCCTCAATCGAACGATATGGATACCGTTCAGAAAGAGCATGAGCGGTTGCTCAAGAAGCTCAAAGGCTCAGAGGGTATTCAAAATGTGCAGTCCACGATAGACTTGCTTCAGTCGGCTCGGGATACGATCGCATCTGGTTCGTTCTCTCCGGAGCTGGAGGCCGGTGATATGCGCTGACGAGGAATCGTACATTAGATCCAACCCAAGCTTCGATTACTATGGCGAAGCTCCAGAACCCCGTTAAATCATCATTCGACTCTATCAACGACAGTCTCAAAGAAAGCCATAGCAGTCTTAACAAATACAGCAAAGCGCTAGACAAGGTAAGGACGTCGCATGATATTCTGACCTGAATATCGCTAACTTCTATAGTTCTTCAAAGACAGGCCACTCCCGAGCACTGAACATGACGCCCTATCCTCTCAAGAACACATGATCAACCGAGCCATCGCAATGCACCTTCTGCGACAAGGCCAGTTTTCTGTTGCTGCAACATTCCTCTCCGAATTAGCCGAAACAAAATCCCGGAATTCACAACAAACGACGGAGTATAACCCAACGAACGATGCGACGAGTCTCCTCGATATAGATGAAGCCCCGTCCGATCAAGTTCGGAAACAGTTCGTCAAAATGTATTATATACTACATGAGCTGAAGGAGAACAAGAACCTGCTGCCAGCTATCGAATGGGCAAGGGAGAACAGAGACGCTCTAGAGACAAGAGGCAGCAATCTTGAATTTGAGCTCTGTCGGCTACAGTTCGTTTGGCTCTTTAATTGCGAGCAATACCCCGGGGCCCCCCTTTCCGCAGGACGGCAGGCAGCTCTCGAATATGCCAAACGCGAATTTCATGTCTTTTTGCCTAGGTATATGCGGGAAGTGCAGCAATTGATAGGGGCAATGGCGTTTTGCCCAAACTTGCAAAGCTCTCCTTATCGGAATATTTTCAATAACCCGACCGCCTGGAACGACGTCTCTTTATCGTTCACCCGCGAGTTCTGCTCACTGATGGGCCTTTCAGCGGATTCCCCCTTGTATATAGCAACTACTGCTGGTGCGATCGCTCTTCCGACATTACTGAAGCTGCAGACAATCATGAAAGCCAAGCGGACCGAGTGGACGACGCAAAATGAGTTGCCTGTAAGTATCCTATTCCAAGTTCTTTCTTCTGTCCAAGATCACGGTTAACCTGTTCCAGGTCGAAATCCCACTTCCACCATCATATCTCTTCCATTCTATCTTCGTCTGCCCCGTGTCAAAAGAGCAAGCCACTGATCAAAACCCACCGATGATGATGCCTTGCGGACATGTGATTGCAGAGGAGTCACTGAAACGGCTGTGCAAAGGCAGCCGGTTCAAGTGTCCATATTGCCCGAACGAGAGCCATCCTCGTGAAGCACGGAAGATATTTATGTGATTTTCGTTTGCATTACACGAGCAGAACATTGCAGTTATGGCAAGGACATGGGAGAAGCTACCGTACAGGCCCCCACTAGCATGTGAGACTGGACACATGATTTCTATTGCGATGTTATGGATTGGCGTATTGGATTGGGATGGAGTCTTGGGTATATAATCACTTACTTGCACATAATGGAAACATCACCCTGATATCCCTTGTCTCTGCTTTCTGTGCACTCATGGGGATGCTTCTGTTTGTTACAGTTAACCATGCTCCGAGGAAACGCCTCTGTTCTCATCACTAATCTTTCTTATCCATATATCATTTCCACCAAAATGCAACTCTCCTCGCATTCCCAGTAGCCTACGCCAGCCCATCCCGAACACAAAGCTGCACCCAGCCCCAGTACCTCGACTAGCAGCTCCACGCTGCCATCCATCACTCACCGAGCAATATAACCACAACCAAGCACAATAAAAATACGCAAATCCTGCTCAAGAAGATACGTAGCGCTCGACCTCTTCTCGGCAAATTGCATAACAAGGTGGTCTCTTTCTGTTTAAGCGTTGGTCTAGACGGGCAAGGGGGCCATGGTTGGTTACTAATCACTAATACCATTAGCGAAAATAGGACATCTTGAATGTGAATTTTTGCCTTTCCATTCTTATTCCTACATTACTACCGCTAACCGTGTCTGAACTTCTACGGTGGCGGCAGTGGTTAGATGAATGCCGAGGTCGAGTAGGATATGAATCAAGGACTCTAATATAGCCATGTAACCACTATACTGGGAACATAATGAAGGATCTCTAAAAATCTCTGACGTTACCTTTTGCAAAAAGATCCTGTTCATGAGGATCATGACTCGTCAATTCCAGTCATCGGAACGAAACCCATCACATTTCCATATGAGGAATCATTTCAAGAGAAATACAAACTCCTAATTGGCCCGTTGATTCCAGTTCCACCACAAACTTAAGCATCTCATTCGTCCATGTATAGCCCGTGACCACGCGGCAATTTGGCGATGCACTTTACGCGTGTAATACAATCTTACGCGTCTTATCAGCTGCGAGAGATGCATGGCTGCATAAAACACAGCCTGATCACGACGGTTCATGCATATCTCGATAGAGGGGAAAAGTGATGTATAAAATAACTGCTTGAACGGCTTTCCTCTCCCATAATGACTCGACGAGGGGTATTTACAAAAACATATGTTCCCTGCCGTCGAGGACAAGAGGTTTTTGGTCTTCGGATACGTACATTGTTTTGTAACTAGCAGTAATTACTGATAAACCTTTTTGCCCCTGATTTTTCCAGGCTGTTCTTCTTTCGTCTCTTTTCTTTCCTCCTAGGAGTACTCCGTACACAATACAATTGTTCGAGAAAAGTAATAAACAAAAGGAAAATGATCTCAACAAAACGCCCACTACCCCCAGAAAACACCTCCAAATATCGCCCCGGCAAGACCTGCTCCCGAACCAGAAATCCCATCCGCGAAGCCCGAGAAACACGAGAGTCTAGACGACCAGAAAGGCGACACAAACCCAGTAGCCCGCAAGACCGCAGGTAACCCACCCCATCTCACCCTCTTCCCAACTAGAAACAGACAGTACTAACACAATGCAGCCCGTCAGGCTCCCCAATCGTAACCCTGAGCGTCGGCCCCGAGAAGCGCCTCTTCGCCTGCCACGAAGACATCCTCTGCGCATCGCCGTACTTTGCAACCTTCTGTCGTGAACAATTCGGTATCTCGTCACGAAGAAAACGGATCGAGCTCCCTGATGAGCAGCCGGAGGTTTTATCGTGTGTTCTGGAGTACTTCTACAGGGGCGATTATACGCCTAGGTTAGTCCATAATGCGCGACGGGAACAGTGGGAGTTGGAGGATATAGGTACGGATAGTGAAGGTCAGAGCCATGGGGCTACAATGTTCCATAAGGCGGCTGGGGGTGTGATTTTGAGGGACACTGCTGTCTAGTGAGATCTTCCCTCCTTTTTCTTCCTTCCTTCTATCAGGGTCAATTGTTGACAAAAAAAAAAAAAAAAACAGCTGTGCAGCCGAAAAGTACACACTCGAACCCCTCAAGCGCCTCGCCCTGCGCAAACAAGGCCTCCACACGGGTATCCAATGCAGCACGATCCTCAACAGCGCGCGGTATGCGTACTCCAACACGCCAGATACCGAGTCGAAGCTTCGGGCGCACTATCTTGCGTTGATTATTCGGAGTCGATCGACATTTAAAAGGAGTGGGACTATGCAGATGGAGATGGAGGAGGGGGGGAAGTTGTTTTTTGATTTGTTTGTTGCGATGTGTAATCATATGGTTTGTGCTTCGTGTCTTGTGTTCTTAAGTTTGGCGTTTCGCTAACGGTGTTATAGGATGATCTTTCGGCTATGGCTAAGCGGGAGGGTTGATGGACGGTGATGCCTTGCCCTTGATTTGAATGATGCTAATGTTCCGGTGCAGTTTACTGTTGTTTTTTCATATCTTGGTCTTTTTTATTCTCTTTTCGCCTGTTGGACCATGTTTAATACCTCTTTTATCATGCTTTGTATAGTAGGTTTTGTATAATACGGTTCTTCTCTATCAACTAACATTATAATCATATGCTCGGGTGAATAACAGCAGAGACAGCAGCCTGCTACATGTCTCTGCATAATATAAGAGTCGATGACCAGAGACAGTTGTGATTTATTCTGTGAGAAGGAAAGCATCAGATACAACTGCTCATGTCGAACTGTCGATGCTGGTGGAATATCGAAGTGAGTTGATGTTACCGGCTTCGGTTTCAATGCAGCGCACTAGGCATATAAACCATGATGTGTATGGTCACTGCGTAGGCTACAGAGGCATATGTGTACTATGTGAGTATATTCGGCGTGAAAAAAAATGCCTGGTCGCAAGTGGTGTTGCGCAAAAGTCGGTTTGTGAGGTCCGTGGAGGACTTGTACCGAAAGGTCCTAGACTCCTGTTCCGGGGAATGCAGTGCCACCCTTGCTCAAAACAACCATACCGCGTTCTCGTGCGATGTAGCCCTTCATGAGACCCTAACAAATTATCAGTGCTAAAGCATGTAGATCAGATGCTACAAAGCTTACCTTGTATATGAGATTCGACAGGAGACACTCAACCTCATCAATGTCGACGCGGGTTCTGTCATTCGCATGAGTACCAATCCTTACAGCTGCTGCGAATTCAGCGACAGGAACGCGAGTTCGTCGCATAGGAGGTTGATCATCTTTCGGTTCTTCAAACCCTCCTACGACGAAGACCTTCCGAAATAGGTTCCGTAATGCGATGTCGCGTCCCCTCTCAAGCGGTAGGTAGATACGCCTCTTGACAAACTCATCTTCTCCGGCGGACATGGCTGCGTCAAAGTTACCGAGGTCTCCTTTTCTGATGCAGTCACAAAGAGGCCGAAATAACCTCTCGAGCCGAGGGAATGGAGCAAGCAGTTCTTCGCTAGGGAGAGTATGTGTCGTGACGATATGACAAGGCACCAGGTACATCAAAATTAATCTATACCAGTTAGTCAGCAAACAGTAAAGAGACGAGATAAGGGCACCAACTCTTTGTTCTTGACTGCGTCCCGATGGCATAGTTTCCATGCATGTGTCAGATGTTTCTCTGCCTGTCAAAGGATTGTAAGAATCAGTCATCCACATAAAGCAAGTCCTCGTACGGTATACCTCTGCATAATCCTCATCCAAGAAGCGTATCACCCCGACGTAGTATTCGAAAGTAACGATGTGGGATTTAGGGAAAGCCGCCAATGGAGGAAGGTCTGCCGACGAAGCGTTCAGGGCGCGGAGTAAGCTCTTGCAGAGCCCAATTGAATTGAGCTACATAAGCAAATTAGAAGTTTTCATCGTAGGTAACGTGACATCTTGTACCTTGAAGTATGTTTTGAATGTCAAACTAATCATGTTGTAGACACCCCATTTTCGTGATTCCTCGATATTAGGAGTCCTATCTGGGTCTCAGCAAAAAAACACAAATAGTCAGGTGGTAGCTTACCTGTCATTAAGACAAATGGTGAACAGCTTGTTAATCACACGGGCGGCCTCCTCAAGCTTTGCACTCTTCTCCGAATCAAACGAGATGTCATCTTGGAAACGGTCGTTGAATGCAACTGAGTCCTGAGAAGAGAGCTCTGCGTCTGCTTTAATCGCGAACGTCCGGACGTATTTTCCAACGACATATAAGCAGGGTATGGTCCACGCCTCAATACCTGCATTCGTATAGCCCCGGCCCAAGACACTGGATACCTGATTCCACGCATTGAATACTCCGACCCAACTACCACGTCCCTCATCGAACTTCAGTATCTCCCCCGCAGCTTTCCAATAGGCCGAAAAGATCTCGATCCATGCATTTTGTTCTTGTTTCGGAAGCTTCGGTCCATTTGCTTGGAAAAGAAAGTACCGAAGATCCAAATGTAGATTCGCGCCGTTGGAGCAAGCGTAGAACGACCGGAGACGATCGGGGTATTCGGGAGGTGCGACCGGTGTGAGAGAGGCTGCCAGGCGGGGACCGGATATTTCTTTGTGGCCTTCCTTGAAATCATTGAAGACAGACGCCATTGCCGCAACTGCTAGCGAAGATCACTGATTGTATCTAGTCTCCTCAATAGCTACAGACCTGGAGACCTTCAATCGTCGAAGGCGGTGGAGGCGGGGAAAGATCGTTAGATAATCGGATGAGGCTTGACAGCCCGTGATCAGCCGCTGTGGCTGAGAGTCCGAAACGGGAATAGGGCCAAAAAACGCCGCTGTCCTCCACTCGCTTAGCCGAAGGGCGGCAACCCTAACCACAACAAGTTCACAAATCCTGAACTCCGGCAACCATAGTCCCCGGCACACCTTTCTCGCGACTAATCATCACAGCGTCGACAAAAGTAAGTGCTACCTTTTGCTATTTTTGAAATTGAGGATTTGTTACTGACTTCAGATTGTCCAGATGGGTAAGTGAAAATTTCCCAACCTGTCCCGTCCTTTCTTTCCCTTTCGATCGGCTGCGATGCGTTCTCCCTGCGACGAACACGTTTGGGCAAAAAAATAAGTGTCTTGGATGATATCGGGTTCTCGAACAAATTCTTGGAAGGTGGAATTTTGGTTTTTCGAACATTTTACAGCTGGTTATGGGGTGCTTGGAAGAACGAAATAATATCGCATTTGGACCAAAAGTTTTTCATCGCTTCATTTCGAATTATCGAGGAATCCGCAAATCGTCTACATCATGTCTCATGCAGCCTACGCATCGATCAATCTGCTTTAAACCGGAAAATCACACAAGCTTCGAGCGAACAGTGACTGACTGGACTTTATAGGGCGTCTCACGGAGTACCAGGTCATCGGGCGTCACTTGCCCACCGAGGCAAACCCCACGCCCAAGCTCTACCGCATGCGCATCTTTGCGCCTAACCCTGTCGTGGCCAAGTCCCGGTTCTGGTACTTCTTGACCCAGCTCCGCAAGGTCAAGAAGGCCAACGGTGAGATCGTCAGCCTCAATGTGGTATGTTTATGTCTTGTGGAGGTTCCTAAGTGATGAGAAAAATGTTCGCTGACTGCGTCTTCAGATCGCCGAGAAGCGTCCCACCAAGATCAAGAACTTCGGTATCTGGCTCCGCTACGACTCGCGCTCCGGTACCCACAACATGTACAAGGAGTTCCGTGAGATGAGCCGTACCGACGCCGTTGAGGCCCTCTACCAGGACATGGCTGCCCGTCACCGTGCCCGTTTCGGCTCCATCAGCGTATGCATCTCTTCCGGCTCTGTGTTTCCTAATCCACTATCTAACCCGTTATCGCAATATAGATCCTCAAGGTTATCGAGGTCGACAACGCCGAGAACATCCGCCGCCCCTACATCAAGCAGCTCCTCACCAAGGACCTCAAGTTCCCTCTGCCTCACCGCGCCGCCAAGCCTGCTGGCAAGAAGATCTTCGCTTACTCGCGGCCGTCTACCTTCGCATAAATGTGACGTTAGGGGTTTTGGGAGTAGGAGTGTGGATGAACGATAATGATACAGCCATAGCATGCAAAGAGGTCTTATAGCACGCAGAGAACACAGCGTGTATTTACCACTCAGAAAATGGGAAGGGTTGTTTTGATGTCACTCTAGTCCTCTGCAGCGACGGTTTTTCAAGATTATATCACAAAAAACAAAACTTGGGGTTTCTTTTCTCGGTTCATGATTTTTCCCGGCCATGGTGTATACAATGTTTGAATGATGATGTAGCTTTTTTGTTCCTCGATTAGTACAGATCAGAGTACATTTATGGGCAGCTGCCTCTGCAATGGAGTGCGTGTCAATTTTGCCCTGTATTTGCCTTTACTTCTTTTTTTTGCTTTTTCCCATCAGCGCCATGCCTTTAATGGTATATTGTGGAGCAAGATGATATACATATCGGATATCTTCAGCAATCATTTGCTATCTATCTACCTTACTGTTTTGCAGGCATATACGACAACGTAGCATTCATAATGGATCTCCGGTGTGCCATTGGCTGGTGCAGTGTTCGAGTTAAAAAGCAACGAGTTACAACGCCTCTTGTCGAACCCTTGCCATCAACAGGCACTCCTGTATATCCAAAGGCAGTTGCCCGTATACTCATCGTACTTCATTCGTCTGGTTAGTAATACCGCGGAATTTCCCAGGTACCGATTGCGTCATTGGTCCCCGTCGGTCTTTCGGACGCCGAGCACCAGAGCCGCCCGCACTCGGAATTTGTTCAACTTCATCCCTGCTTCTTTCTTCTTCTTTCTTTCCTCTCACTCTCACTAGTTGATACCTTCATTGACCATCAATTACATTCACAATGTTTGCGCGTCAAGCTTTCAGGTGCTCGCAGCCCTTCAAGCAGGTAAGAGAGCTTCCCCTCTCTTATTTACTATTTATCTTGCTCTTTGTCGGGGAGCATTCCGATTGAGGACCTCGGGATCATGCTAAATCTCGTCGCAGGGCCTCCGCAAGTACTCAACTGAGGCCCCCAAGGGCAAGTCGTTGACTCCCGTTTATGTTACTGTCGGTCTCGCGGGTGCCGGTATTGGATTCTACCGCTACAGCACCGGTGCTGCTACCGCTGAGGCCCCCCGCCAGAAGGTTTTCGTTGGTGGTGACCAAGGATGGGTTGACCTAAAACTCGCGGAAGTTGAGACTCTGAGCCACAACACCAAGCGTTTCCGTTTTGAGTTCGAGGACAAGGAAGCTGTTTCTGGTCTGCAAGTTGCTTGTAGGTAGCCCGGTTCTGCTGTGTGGTTTCACAAAGGATCAATGCTAACTGGGATTACAGCTGCTCTTTTGGCCAAGTTCAAGCCTGCAGGTGCTGAGAAGCCCGTTATCCGTCCTTACACCCCCACTAACGATGAAGGTAAGTCAAGCCATTCAGCCTTTGCATGGAATTTGAACTAATTGATCTATAGAGGAACCCGGCCAGCTCGAGCTTGTCATCAAGGCTTACCCCAACGGCCCCATGTCGGAGCACTTCCATAGCATGAATGTCGGCCAGCGCATGGAATTCAAGGGCCCTCTTCCCAAGTACCCCTGGGAGGCTAACAAGCACGACCACATCGCCTTGATCGCCGGTGGTACGGGTATCACTCCCATGTACCAGTTGGCTCGTCAGATTTTCAAGAACCCCGACGACAAGACCAAGGTTACTCTGGTGTTTGGCAACGTCAGTGAGGACGACATTCTCCTGAAGAAGGAGCTCTCGGATCTGGAGAACACTTACCCCCAGCGCTTCAAGGCCTTCTACGTTCTGGACAACCCTCCCAAGGGCTGGACCGGTGGCAAGGGCTACATCAACAAGGACCTGCTGAAGACGGTTCTCCCCGAGCCCAAGGAGGGCAACATCAAGCTCTTCGTCTGCGGACCTCCCGGTTTGTACAAGGCCATCAGTGGCACCAAGGTCAGCCCCAAGGATCAAGGCGAATTGGATGGTGTTCTGAAGGAGCTGGGATATAACAAGGATCAGGTCTTCAAGTTCTAAGCGAATTCAGTACGTTTCATGGTTATGTGACATAGAAGCATGATGTTGCCAAATAAAAAGAAAGCATTGTTTTTGAACGGGTATGCGCCTGTGAAGTTGTACTATAGTGATCCGATATGACGCTGGATGCGACAGTGTTTCAATTGATATCCCTTGATTTTCAATCATCTAGTCTTCGTGCATATTTTAAAACCTACTGTATCTACCAAAGCTCCCCGATAACTGTACCCACGGTACAAGCTCGTTCGCGGGGAAAGTTATGCCAAAGTCCGGGTCCCCGCTACGGATGGGCTGGTGGCGCATGGGATCCTATGTACATTATGAGTAGAGCTGTATATCTTGAGCGATAATACAAGTACATTTGTACCTGCTTGCTGGTCTTTATTTTTATTTTTATTTATTTATTTATTTTTGTTTTTTTTTTTTTTTTGGTTGCTAAAAGACTTAATTGCTATAGTTATAAATGGTCCTGCGGGTCTTAAGCGCAGATATATATTTTGTTAACACAGCAGCATGAACAGGCGACCCAGTAAAAATAAGACGAGACAACGAAGCAGTAATGATATTGTTAATGATTGAAGGCCTTTTTAGCATAGTGATTGACGAGCAATATCCTTTTTATTCGACATAGTATGCAATTGATTAATGGTTACTAGAGCCTAAGAGATTGAACTTGGGTGCAATTTTGGCTGGAAAACAGTGATGAGCATTAGTGGGAGCTCGCCTAAAGCTAGGTATGAACTGCCCCGAAAAACCCGGTGGCTGGACAGGTCCTAAACCAGCTTAATCAAAGAATGCCCGGAGCTCAGGCCGACCGCCCCCAAATCCACCAGCACCCTAGCGGCAGTTTAGCGGCCGCCCCCTAAAAGACCAATAAGTCCCGAAAATTTCTTCTCCCTCTTCTTTTTTCCCTCTTCCACCTCGCTACCCTTTCGTTAAACAACCCCCAAAATGGCCCCCAAGGAGGATAACAAGGCTAAGGATGGCACTGTGACAGTCAACGTTGACGAGTTCACCAGATCTCGCGACAGTGTAAGTTTTTCTTTTATTTTCTTTTGAGTCGTCTTTTATTTCTGGTTTTTTGGGTGAAACAAGATCTTTTCTCGCGTGTTGCCCCCAGTAAACAAAGCCTTCTTTGGGCGGAAGATCGCCCAGTGACTTTACCTGCGTTTAGTTATGGACTGTGTACATACGGCATATCGTGCTTCTCGCTTGCTGTCTTTCCTTTTTATGTTTATCATCGCGAACGCATTCTTTATTCTTTCTTTTCTGTATTTGGCTATGTTCAGCTCGCGCGCTTCGTGTCGCGACTTCATGTATCGCCGGACCCACTGTCTCCGTCATAATCCACCATAACTAACACCGCCAAATAGGTCCTCGTTAGCCTTACGCAACTGAGCTCAGCAGTCGCGGACTTGTCGCGCGCCTACATCAACCACTCCAACGCTGTCTTAGGTCGCAAGCCCGAGGATTTCGACCTGGGTATCATCAACAGCGGCATCACCAACGCCCTGTACCAGAATGGTCTGCTCACTCGTCCCTCCAGCCCCGGCGCTAAGTCCGAGGCCGGCGGCGACAAAAAGAAGCGCAAGCGCAACCACGACCCTAACGCCCCTAAACGGGCTCTGACCCCGTACTTCTTGTACATGCAGCACAACCGGCCGCAGATCCAGAAGGAGCTTGGCGATGACAATGTTAAGCCCAAGGACGTTGCTGAAGAGGGTACTCGTCGTTGGGGGAACATGACTGACGTCGAGAAAGCTGTATGTTCTTGGCTGGATCTAAACCATTAAGGATGATGCTAATTGATCGCACGCAGGTCTGGAAGAAAATTTATCTAGAGAACCTCGAGAAGTACCGCCAACAAATGGACGAGTACAAGGCTCAGAAGGAGCAAAAAGCCCACGAGCATGATCAAGCGGCCAGTTCCCAATTGCAGCAGGAGGCCACTGCCGAGCCATCTCAGGCTGGATCCGATGACGAGGAAGAGAACGAAGAGGACGAAGAGGAAGCCTCTCCTGAGTCTGAGGCTGAGCCCGAGGCTTCTCCTACTCCTGAGCCCCGCAAAGAGCCGTCGCCTCCGCGCAGTAGCAAGCAGCGTCGTCGTAGCGATGCTGCCAAGACCACCAAGGCGGTCGAGGAGTCTCCCGCTGCGGCCAAGTCTCCCGAGAAGAAGAAGCGCACCAGTGCTCGCAAGGAAAAGGAGCAAGAGGCGCCTGCACCTGCTTCTACTCGCAAGACTACCGAGACCAAGCGTCCTCGGAAGAAGAGAAAGAGCGATGCCGGCGACGAGTAATTTAGCCAATGATATATTGAATCTTTGGTTAGTGGGTGCTTGGATGTACTTTTGCTTATCAACATCTTGTATTATTTGTCTCGCGGGAGTTTCTGGGCGCAAGTAGTACTGGTTACTAGTAGTAGTTTGCAGTGAATCCAAAAGTTGATGATGCCTGTCCCAAAAAGGAAACAGGTAACTCTTATCAATGACTAACGGCGATGAGGTTCTTATCAATTCGCATCGGCCAAATTCGGTGGAGCCTTTTTTTTTCTCGTGGATTCTTCAGTTTAGTACTAGTAGTATGTATATAAGACCGTGTCCGCTGTATATATCCTTGTAAATAATAGCTTATTTGTCTCTCTAACCGTCTCTTTTTATACATACCACTAACCCCGTGCATATACATTGTGGAGTGCATTCACTGTGCAGAGTACCCCACGTGACGCCAGCCAAGGATGCACCTCATCCCAAAAGAGGTTTGTACTTATACATTCTCATATCAACATGTTTATACTGATGTAATGATAGCTGGACAAACTCACCATTTCCCATCTGGGATTTCTGGCCCAACGCCGTCTTGCACGTGGGATTCGTCTCAATCATGCCGAAGCGGTGGTATGTGAATATCTTTTCTATCCCTCCGAAATCGGTGCTAAGTAGTACGCGCAAGTAGGCTTTGATTTCGTCTAATCTACAAGAGGTACAACCCATCCCATTTTGATTTTCTACGCGCGAAAGAGAAGAAACTAATTGATTAGCTCATTCGCGATGGCATCTACTCCGTCGCAGACCTCATGTCCATCGGCAAGACCATGCTAGGTCGCCGCCACGTCCTCCCCTCCGTAACATCCACCCTCGTCGAGCTCCAAGTCGAAGGCACCTTCCCTACCGGCACATACCTCGTAACCGTGCACAACCCGGTTAGCAGCGATGACGGAGATCTCGAGAAAGCGCTGTACGGAAGCTTTCTGCCCGTCCCGCCGGCGGATACATTTCCCGATCCCGATCCAGAAGACTATCTACCTGAGAAAATGCCTGGTGCTGTGATTCCGGTGAAGAGTATGGGGGTTGTCCTAAATGAGGAACGGAGGAGGATAAGGCTTAAGGTTATGAGTAAGGGTGATCGGCCTGTGCAGGTTGGATCACATTACCATTTTGTGGAAGTCAATCCGCAATTGCACTTTGATCGGATCAGGGCGTATGGGTATCGACTTGATATTCCTGCTGGGACGTCTGTGCGGTTCGAGCCTGGAGATACTAAGACAGTTACGCTGGTGGAAATTGGTGGACACCGGATTATTCGCGGGGGTAACTTCCTCGCTAATGGTACTGTTGACTTGACTCGTGCGGATGAGATTGTAACAAAGCTGCAAGAAGCTGGGTTTGCGCATGCGCCTGAACCTGAGGCAGATAATGCGCTGATTGCGACACCTTGTATGATGGAACGGGAGGCTTATGCGCGGATGTTTGGCCCTACGGCTGGTGACTTGGTGCGATTGGGGTTGACGAACCTTTGGATCAAGGTTGAGAAGGATTTCACGGCATATGGCGAGGAGTGCTCATTCGGTGGTGGTAAGACGCTGCGAGAGGGTATGGGACAGGCTTCTGCGCGGTCAGAAAAGGAGTGTTTGGATACGGTTGTTACGAACGCTTTGATCGTGGACTGGACGGGGATCTACAAGGCTGACATTGGGATTAAGAATGGGTTTATCGTTGGACTTGGCAAGGCTGGTAACCCGGACATTATGGATGGCGTTCATCCGGAGATGGTCGTGGGTGCTTCGACGGATGTGATCGCTGGAGAGAACAAGATTGTGACGGCTGGAGGTATCGACACGCATATCCATTTCATTTGCCCTCAGCAAGCGAACGAAGCACTTGCATCTGGTATCACCACATTTCTGGGTGGTGGCACTGGCCCATCCACCGGCTCGAACGCGACAACCTGCACACCAGGCTCAACACACCTGCGCCAGATGATCGAAGCTACCGACTGCCTCCCTGTCAACATCGGCATCACCGGTAAAGGAAACGACAGCGGCCGAACAAGTATCGAAGAACAGATCCGCGCCGGTGCAGCCGGCCTCAAACTCCACGAAGACTGGGGCTCCACGCCAGCAGCCATCGACACTTGTCTTGAAGTCTGCGACGAGTACGACGTGCAATGCATGATCCACACCGACACGCTCAACGAATCCGGCTTTGTCGAAGAGACGGTGAAGGCCTTCAAGAACCGCGTCATCCACACCTACCACACCGAAGGTGCTGGCGGTGGACACGCACCAGACATCATCTCCGTCGTGGAACACGACAACGTCCTCCCCAGTAGCACCAACCCCACCCGTCCATTCACAATGAACACCCTCGACGAACACCTCGACATGCTCATGGTCTGCCACCACCTGTCTAAGAATATCCCCGAGGACGTGGCATTCGCGGAATCGCGCATCCGCGCTGAAACCATCGCTGCCGAAGACGTCCTGCACGATCTGGGAGCCATCAGCATGATGTCCTCCGACTCACAGGCCATGGGCCGTTGCGGTGAAGTCATCCTGCGCACCTGGCAAACAGCACACAAGAATAAAGCGCAACGCGGACAATTGGCGGAAGATGAGGGAACGGAGGCGGATAACTTCCGCGTGAAGCGTTATGTTAGCAAGTATACGATTAACCCGGCGATTGCGCAGGGTATGTCGCATGTTATTGGAAGTGTGGAGGTAGGTAAGATTGCGGATCTGGTGCTCTGGAGTCCGAGCTCGTTTGGGACGAAGCCTCTGCAGATTCTTAAGAGCGGGATGATTGCTGCTTCTATGATGGTATACCTTTCCCTTCCTTTCTGGTATCTGTAATGGGCGTTAAATTCGACATACAGGGTGACCCCAACGCCTCAATCCCCACCATCGAACCCATCATCATGCGTTCCCAATTCGCCGTAAGTCCCTCCCCCTCCCCTTCCCCTTTCCAACAAATCCTAACCCCATCTAACAACAAAATGTATGCAGTCCTTCCTTCCCAGCACCTCCATAATCTTCGTCTCCCAAGCCTCCATCGACACCAACACCGTGCAATCCTACCGCATCCGCAAGCGCATCGAAGCAGTCAAAAATTGCCGCACCATCGGCAAACACGACATGAAGTTCAATGACACTATGCCGAAGATGCATGTTGATCCTGAGAGTTATGTTGTGAAGGCTGATGGGGTGCCGTGTGTTGCAGAGCCGGCGGAGAGTTTGCCGTTGAGTCAGGACTTTTATGTTTACTAAGCTGATTGATGGATGAAGAGAAAGAGAAAAGGTGTTTGTTCTTTTTGGATGGGTTATATAATATGGGTATACTGGGGTTTGTACCCCCTGATCCCTGGTTTCTGCAGGTTATGGAGTATATGTGGTATAGTGGTCTGATTACTGTACAGTACAGATGTTATCATGAGTTGACGAATATAACGTTTATTATGGCCATTACCATAGCCATTATCTAGGTTATATTTATCATATCTCATGAAGTAGTGGAGTCATAACTCAATCTCCGGCTCAGTATGATTATTCCCCGCCGAAACAAGCGACACGAAACTCCAGGCTTCATATGTATCCGCCCGTGCTGCTAGATACGCCGCCTTGCGACTACGCCTGTGTGAAGTGGACGATTCCTCCTGTTCTAGATCCTGGGAAGAGAATAATGTAAACGCGGATTCTGGGATGGAGAGGGTGTTTGTTTGTTGGCTTTCGGTTTGATGGATGGTATTGGTGTCGATTTCAATGGTGTCTGGGTTTGGGTTATGAGATGAAGGAGATATAGACAGAGATGGAGATGGAGCGGTTGATGGTGGAAGACGTGTTTCCATCTTCATGTTGTTTTCGTTCTCGTTTGTGTTTTTGTTCTTGCTTTGCAGAGCACCGTCTTCCTCTGCTGGCCATGAGGATGGAAGTGAACCGAGGTGTGATGTGGCTGGCATATTGGCGCGTAGGAAGGATCAAGCGCGCCAAATTTCATTGCGCCTGGCTCGTTCAGATTCGGGGGTTGGTTCAGGGACGGTGAGGGGTTCGCCTGGATTGGTATTGGTGTTAACATAAGTTTCGTGGATCGTTTCCATAGACGAGGGAAGAAGATTTCCCGAAGACGACGAAGATGAGAAGTCTTTGGTGATGTATTTGGTTAGGAAAGTTGACGACTTTGGTCTTTTGACGTGTGTCTGGGTGCTGGCAAGTGAATTGCCAAGGTCGAAATCGTTATCCGCGAAGCTAGAATGTTGACTTGTTTGAGGCGATGATCCTTCATTATAGCGTGCTCTTTTTCTCAAATGGAGTGGGTCCTCGTCATTTGCGATTGTCTCCCGCATGTGAGTGTTATGAGAGAAGTAATCACCAGAACAGAGGTGCCTGAAAAGGGCCCGGATCGAGCTGCTTTCGTCCCAGGTGAGAATATCAATTGTGCACGGGTAGATATCTTTGGTTATCAATGCAGAGACCAGCTCGCATAGTTCGTTATACAATGAATGGCAGGAGGAAGGGAATTGCTGTATCGGTTAGCTGGCGAAAAATGCAAGGGAGCGGAATGACAACACTCACTATGATGTTTGGAAGCTGGTTGCCTGCTTTGTCTTTCACGTCTGCAGACGAGCGTGTGTCCCTGTGGCCACGAGACAAAATATTAATCAGCTTTTCGAGAGGGATATCCGTATCGTCTTTCATTCCATAGCTATCCAGTGAGAGTGACTTGCTTTTTGACCGAAAGGCCTCGAATAGAGCATCTCTAGTCTGAGATAGCACTTGACTATCATGGATTCGTTCGATACATAGCTTTTCCAAACCTTCTAACCGACGCCTGATCGGGTAGCTTAAGTTCATGCACTTGATAGAGATCGCCTGCGCACCGCCAATCCCAACCTCAGGCAACTGTGAGCCATCCTGCAAGCGGCCGACGATTGGCTCTATGTAGACCGTTTTCTCAGACCTGGCGATAGACAGGGCAAGTCACTCTCGCAGCTGTGGATCCGCGAGTTTTCGTCGTCAGTAAGACACCCTGGAACGGACCTGTTTTCAAGTTCGAAACCGCAGAGCTGATATCTCGTTGCCACCTCGGGCAAGGCTCACGGATCAATAGTCCTAGTTGGTATCGATCCACGTGGATCTTTTTCATTAGTTAGAGTCCACTTCACAGTAGATATCTTACATACTCTGGCATTTAGCCCCGCGCTGAGTGCCACCCACACTTCTTCGTAGCCAAATGTCCACGCTCGGAAGTAAAAGGTGGTGTCCTCCGGATAGAGACTGATCTTCTGCAGAAGTTCTGTCAATCCCTCAGCTTTGGATGAAAAGTGTTTATGGAAGTTCTCTGCACGAGCATAGGTAGTATCGAGGTATATCTTGTCCAAACGCTTTCCGCCTAAAGCGTATGGGAGCAGGATTGGGTTCCGGACAAGACAGTTGACCCACCATGATTCCGCTATCCTGATTAGCTACCTATCTTATTCAAGGATAGGATTGCATAAAACGTATATCACCGGTATAGAGTATATCTTTTCCATCGCCCTCGATGAGAAACATTACAGCGCCTGCACAGTGGTTTGCATCAAAGAGGGTGACGCGGATTGACAACCGTGGGGTGAATTCGATTTCTGTTGGTGTATCCAGCGGGATTGCTCTCTGCTTTTTTTTAGTGACGCATTTCATCCCATACTATGAGGAAACTAACAATAAGTTTGTACAGATGCTTGTAATGCAGTCTCCTGGATTCTAGGATGCCTTTGTTGAAATCCATACGGTGGGGATATTTTTCGATGCTCAGGAGCAGCTGTTCTGTATTAGAACTGCAAGATAAAAATTCCAATATACAAACATACTTCTCTCTAGCTGCAGAGCAATAGATGAAAGGAGTCCGGAAGGACTCCAGACCCTGAAGATGGCCGCTGTGTACATGGCTAAGGAAGCAGGCAAGTGGTGATGGCCTGTCTTGATTCTTGCGAAAATAGTCGACTGGTTGCTCAGCTTCGTTCAACTTTTATATGGAAGTAGAGCTCACTTTGTATATAAGGGAATTCTATAGAGGTCAGTCTCGAATCCATTAACTTGTAGCATGGCTCTTACCTTGAACGATGCCATCAAACGTTGACATCGTTGTGACTGAGATGTCTAACAGGACATGGCCCTAGCTGGTAGTAAAATCTGACCATATTCTTTACAGGTATGATGAACTATGAACGACGATGGGGCTCAGGAAAAAGGTGAGAGCGGATGACATGGCACGTGATCACTCGGGAAAGCTTCAAAGTTTCCTCTTTGGGGATTCTTAGCTGTAGACAGGTCAGAAAGCTACATACATACCGTCTCTTGAGGAGAAGCAAACATGCCGATCTCACCGCAAGCTACAAGTTTATTGCTCTACTTTACTCGATGACAATTAAACGGTGAACCAGACCATTTTCATTGACAACTAACAAGTACGAAGTTTTTTCTGGGCGGAGGATCCGACTGGGGCTTTCATTCTGACCAACACAGCTCACTTTTTTCTTGCCTCCTCGCACTTCAGACCCTCCCGGGCCATGCTGGCATCCACAAGTGGAAATGGCACTTTTCACATCTTTTTTCCAGCTGGCCCGGACGACCAAGTGGCCATGCGCTAGACCCGCCGGCCAGCGCTGAACCGGAGGACTTTTAGAGCCAGTTGGGGGCGCGGCTGGACCGCCAATATTCATTCTGCGCGAATCGGAGGCATTGGATTATTTGATAGGACAAGACATTCGGCAATCATCATTCGCAGACGTGGGATTTTTCATCTATCCTTTTTTTACATGCTGGCTGTGAGGGATGCGCTGGCCGGCATCCGACTCATCCTGCGCTATATATTGAATAAATCCCATCTAGAATATCCATATCTGTCCTTCTGCCCTTCTGTCGTGTTTCTTTTCGCTTTCAGATTGGCGATTCGCATCAGGAACCAGCTTGAACCCCATGCGATGAACCTGTGAGATCTCTCTCTTGCGCCTGTATGAAAGCGACCACGTCGGTCTCGCAAATTTGAATAACCATTGACGTTGCGAATATTGAATTTCAACTATAAATATATATAACAGGTCCGGGTGTTTCGCCAGTGCTTCATCGCGAGTCGTTCAGCTGCCATTCAGTGGCCGAGGCTTCACTCTTCTTGTCACCTCAGCGGTTTTTTATTTTTTTACATATTTTTTATATATTCCTTTTCCTGGGCTATTGGCATTATTTCTTTTTCTTCCTATACATTCGTCCCGTCTATAATAATTCTCTTGAGATCGTCTTTGTGGTTGTCTCCCGCTGACTTCCCCAGATTTGACTTACCGGTCGTTCTCCCCTTTCCCGCATCCCTCTTCCTTAACCATCACTCTTTCTCTCTTCAGAAAGGCCTGGGTTGCCTTCTCTGGAGTACTGTTTCTCTAAATACTTCTTCATATATTCTCTCCGTTTCTTTTGAATTCGCTCCTTCCCTCGTTCATCTCTACTCTCTTCCCCTCTCGGTCTCCGCCCTGTCCAGCATGCATAAACCATCCCTTGGCCAGATCGTCTACAACGCGATCTTCCCTCGTCCTCGTACCAGTGATCCGTCTTCATGGTCGGCGCACATTACTCGCAACCTAGTTCCCGAAGTCCGTATCGAAACATCCACTTTCTACGGCTCGTTGGACTGCATTGAGGCCCAGTACCCGGGGTTGGATTATTCATATGGCCCCCATCGCATGCGCCTGGGTCGATTTCCCTGGCATCGCAGATTGTTCCGGACTTTCGACGAGCTTCGTCTGACAGAAGCTGAGATCTCTTCTCTCTGTCGCTGGGAGGGCACCAAATCCGCGCGCGAGCGTTACGAGAAGGAAGCAGGGGTTAAGGTTCAAGACACCACAGCCAACGGTATTCGCCCTGCATCACCTCGCCCCCTTCCATCCATCGAAGTCCATTACGAAGACGATGCTGAATCCGTCACGGACACTGAGTCGATTACCGAATCCCAAAGTGACGTTATCATCACCGATACTGAGACCATCGGTGTGATTGACGATCGAGGGGTGGATTGTCCTGTGTCGCATAATGTGTCAGAGGATGAATCCAGCGACGAGGAGATGGAAAGTTGTGGCGTCGAATTGAACCATCGTCTTATGGCAGCGACGGCAGCGCGAGAACAAGGTGTTAATGTTCCGCTCGATGAAGACTGGGAGCAATGGCTGAAAGAAGCCGGTGAGCGCGGTAGCTACGCCAACATGATCAACGCGATTCGAGCAAATCAACCACTGAGATTTGTGACTTACCTCCCTCATTCCCCGTTGGCCCATCCTAATCGGACCGGTGTTTCCTCGACATCATCTCCATATCCGGGATCTTATATCCTTTCAGATCCATCAGATCGGTCAACCCTTCGACGTACCTCCGTGCACCCCCGAGCGCGGTAGAGTCTGGATACCGACAACCACTCCTCTCCTACTTTCCCAACCTAATCTCTCTTTTATCCCGATTCAACAGGCAGCGCCTGTTCTCTAGCCGTCATTTGATATGGGGGTGCTTTCCTTCTTTTCTTTGCTTCTTACAATCTCTTAGTATGAGATCCATTTCGGCGTTCCTTGCTGCATTTTAACAAACCCGGTCTCTGGCTGCGGATACCTGTGTGGCTCTTTGCGTTCCTTGAGCATATTGCTGTCCTACAAATACCCCTTCTTTCTCGATTCTTTGTTTGGTTTGGCCATCTCGTTTTATCTTCAGATCTATCGTGATATAGTTATAGCTCAATACTTTTAACACCGCATAGAATGCTGTTGAGAGTGTTGATTAATTCCTTTTGTTAACCTATCGCCAGTATACAATTAAGCATAGTTCCATTACCATAGCTTATCTCCGTACTGATTCTCCGCCTGGGAGCTCCTCCCCGCATATCTCCCGCAACTCCTACCAACTTCTTCTCGTTACAGAACCTCGCGCAATGAGCGTTACAAATGTCATAATGAAGTGAGAATGGTCCTGCTGGGCCGGCGACCATGAAATTAATATTGAAATTATTTCCATAGCTTGCGCTGGAACGATAACAGGTCTTGAGCTCGATCTCGCACCATGATCAAAGCCATTTTCTACAGCAAATTCGATACCCAGGAGGGCAAGTCAATCCATAATTCTTAAAGTTACAATTCCACTGACCCCTACAGGTCCTAAAGTCGTCCACCAAGTCCCCGACGGCGCCATTGTACCCTCTGCCGACGCACCCTCACAACCCCTCTTCCTGACCTTCTCCGATATCTCATTCTTCGTGATCCCACGCCAGGAACTCTGCGGTAACTTGATTCAAGTCTGCACGAACGGTCACCGCATTCTCGGCTATCCGATCTGTATCAAGTCGCAGCGATACGACCGCAATGAGTTCATCTTCAACTTCTGTGTGGTGCTGGCGGAGGAGGGGGATTTTAGCACGTACAAGAGCGTGGTGCAGAAATTGGCGGATTTGATGCGGGAATTGGAAGAGCAGAGTGGGTTCTTATCGAGAGATCATTCGAGGAGTGGGGAGGGGAAGGTGTATAGTCTTTGTGAAACTTTGATGGAGGATTTGAATAATTATTGTGAGAGTATGATTCCGATTGGTATGTGCCCCGGCTTTCTTGGTTTGGTTGTTGCTAACGGATGCAATACAGATGATTTAAATACGTTGAACATCAAATTGTTCCCGGTTTATCCTGCCCCTCCGCCAGTCAAGGCATGGCAGGTCCCCCTGTTCACCGTACGGTATCAAGCGTTCATGGACGAGAATTGGGATCTTACCATGCAGCGAGTATGTACTATACACTCTTATCAATGAACAGAGCTGACAACCCAGGTCGTCCCCTACATCAATGGCGTCAACAGTGTCCGCATCATTTCCATCCTCGCCGACACAGACTTCTCCCTAACCTGTCGCGCAATCAAACACCTACTTTACTACGGTTGTCTCTTACTCCTCGATATCTTTACATTCTCCGCTATCTACGCCCCGACGGCACAGTTCAGCTCCAGTATTGGCTCCGACGAGAACATGCAGCGCGAATGCGCTCGCTACGTGAACACTCTCTTCGCACCACAATTAGCACCCTCCCCAACAGCACCAGGCCAAGCACCCGCAGCCCCCTGGTCCAGCGCTCGCAGCGACATCACTGGACGGCCAAGCAGCTCAGACACCACAGCCAGTGCAACAGGCACAGTCATCACCACCGGCGGCGGACGATTCTTCGACTACGATGAAGTCTGGCCACCCATGGGCGACGACGCGCAATCGCCCAACGATCCCAACGACCCATCTACTGCAACAGAAAGCGCAATAAACAGGTTACAACTGCACCAAGTCGTTGACGGCGTCACTATCGTCGAGCTCTACGCGAGCCTAAAACAAGGCCAGAGTGTTAAACAGTGGTACGCACAGTACAGCCGGCAACTAGCATACATCGATATCCGGCGCTTCATCACATTCGGAATCATCAAGGGTTTCTTGTACCGTGTCCATAAATACGCGTATGCGACTGGGTTCCCGAAACACTCTCATCACCATAACCACCACCACCATCCCCCCGGCACAGGCTCCAATAGCGGCTTCTCATCTCGAGGCCCAGGAACAGGCGCGAACACACCTAGTATTTATGCCACGAGTGCAGGCGATAGCGAACCCCTCATCAGCCGACGAAGCGACGAGTACCAATACGGGACTTCTGCGCAGGGGAATCGGAGTTTCACATACGAGGACGGTGAAGAGGAGGAAGATTTTATCGACGATAAGAGTTTATCGAGATATTTGGATGGGATGCATTGTTTTGATCAAATTTGTACGGAGCTGGAGGTTAGTGAGAAGGTGTTGATGGCGAGGTTGAAGAGGTATCCTGGGGAGGTGTTGGTTATACATCGGTAGTTTTATGTAGTTATTGAGATACCCTGATTCTTTTGAATAGATGGTTTGTATTGCCTGAGTGTATAAACCGTATAAAGTATGGTATTTAAGAGAGATAACCACCAACGCCATCGCCAATCCATTCCCGTCTTGTATACTCCGTTTATCATATCCATCGTCAAAGTAAAGGGAAAAAAATCTGTACACGAAAAAAAGGCAAATATACAAAGAGATGTAACCCAACTATTCCTGCTCCTCATCCCACCCCTCAATCTCCGCCTTCTCAAACTCCGCCATAACCCCCGGCTCGAAAACAGTCTCCCCCTTCCCAGGAACACTCGTCTTACAATCCTGGAAAACAGGCCCAATACAATCCTCCCACCGCTTTCTCCGATCCATAAGTGTCCGCGCAGCGTCGCCGATTGCAGGACGCGCGGCGCCGATGTGCGCGCCACCGGCACCAGGCCGGTTCTTGGCCTGAGAGCCCTTTTTGCTCTTGCCGAGTGTGCGGCTGCGCTTGAGGTATGCTTGCTGGACTTGGGTGTCGAGGTCGTCGTGGATGGT
The DNA here is from genome assembly GCF_000600275.1 of Aspergillus ruber CBS 135680. NCBI lineage: Eukaryota > Fungi > Ascomycota > Eurotiomycetes > Eurotiales > Aspergillaceae > Aspergillus > Aspergillus ruber. The sequence goes on along the minus strand of NW_024467312.1, from coordinate 441,395 downwards.
TGTGTATTCTTGGTGGGCCATGCGTTCGCGGGCGATGTCGAGGATGCGGGCTTTGCGGGCGTTGTTGATTGTGATTTGTTTTTTGAGTTCGGACTGGAGGAGGCGGAGGCGTTGGGCTATGTCGTCGTCGTAGTGGGCGTCGTAGTCGGGGTTGTCATCGGGGCCGATGAAGCCTACATGGCGTAGTTCTGCTTTGAGGCGTTCGTCGAGCTGGGCGTGGTCTAGTTTTGCTGCGGGGACTTTGAAGCCTGTAGGTGATGCATCAGGGAAGGAGGTTGCGGAGGGTAAGGGTTTGTTTTCTGATTGTTCAGGGGCTGGGTTATCGAGCTCCATTGAATCGCCACCATTCAGCGCGCCATTGGTGGAGGGCTCCCCGTTGACGGTGCCATTTGTAAGATTTTCTTCGGCGGGAGCACGATGCTCATGTCGTAGAAGGGAATAAAGACGGCTGACCATAGGGCCAACTGATACCTGGTCGGTTTCCGCAGTCTCATCTGTAACTTGGTCGATGCTGCCACGGCCCTGGTTCAGCGGGAGGCTATCGCCATTGGTCCTGTCGATGTTCATCGATCCATCTTCTTCGGACCAAATATCCTTATAGTGCTTCTTTCCACGTGGGGGCATGATAAACGGAGTGACACGGTCACCCTGTTTGATTGTTAGCCTCAAATGTGCGCAAAAGCAGGACAAGCTGATTACCTTCTCCTTGAGCCAAGCAATATCCTCTTCCATCAGTGGGCGCACAAAAGGTTCTATATACGCCTGGAAGGTGTTCGCGCTGACTTGGTTGGCAGGCTTAGCATTGCTGAAATCCTTATCCGGCGGGGTACCAGCCATCAGATGGCTCAAATCACTCCGTGGGAATACAGCAACCGAATATATCTCTTTCTTCGCATCATCTGGCATCTCAGGTGTTACGTCGCGGATATGGTATATAGTGGGATCGTCGAATTTGATGGGATTTGAACCGAAGACCTGAACCTGAGGGACTGTCGGTGCCGGCTCGCGTTGATGTGACTCTACGCTATGCTCAGAGCCAGGCGAGCCAGCTTCCGCAGGGACATCCGTGGTGGTTGTCGCAGCATTGTCAGGGGATGTTCGTGAAGCAGGAGAAAGAGGGGAGCCTTCTGAAGCCGCATTTTTAGATTTCTTCGAGGTCGGAGAAGCCGCTGTAGTAGAAGGTTAGCATTTTGTATAAATAATAGAACGAAATTCGAGAATAAAAATGCGTCTGAATAGAGAGTCCAGGACAATATGATGAGCAGGGATAGCAGAGTGGACACAAATGTAAACACAAGGTAAACTCACCACCTTCAATCTTCGTCTCAGCACCATCTTGCCGAGTCACCTCGTGCGCACCATGATTTAATGGGCGCTCTTCCTTAGTACTTCCTCCACGCTCCTTTCGCTTCTTTAATTTCCCGCCTTTTATCGGTAAATCCTCATCTTCATCCACCTCACGCTTCATCCTTGTACGTTCTCCAGTATCGCGATCCATCGATTCGGGTTCTTCCGGCACATCTTTTCGCTTCTGAGACAGTTCTCGAATACCAGCATTGCACACATCTCCACGAGTGTCGGCCATTTGTGCGAGATTTTTGAGTTCTTCCACCAAGGATTCTAGCGACTTGGAGTCGGGGATGGGGCCGACTCCACCCATCCGCTCGAGGATCTCCGCATATTGCGACGAAGGTATGAGTAACTTGGAAAGGTCGCTGTCGAGGTAATAGCTAGGTGCAGGGACCGATGCGGTAGGGCCAGCGCTAAAACTGGAGCTTGGGGTAGTGTTGCGACTTCGCGAAGGACGAACTTCGCGACCTTTGCCTTTACCTTTAGTCGCGGGCGCCATTATGAGGGTCGGTTACGGATGGGAGGGAAAAGGGACGGAAAGTTATCCGAAGGCAATTCGAAGGCACGGGTGGAGTCGAGAAACAAAGAGCTTTAATGAAGGAGTGATGTGTTGTGGAACGGTCGAGATCACAGGCACATGGTGTAGAAACAGGGAGCGAAGGCAATATATCCCTTATTCAGGGAGGAATGAGGGAGGATGTCAAAAATTAGAGCTGCAGCATCCAGTACAGGTACAGGTTACAGCTGTGCACAGGATGGACTTGATCAGAGAGTGTATGCGACTCGAGGTCGAAGCCAAAGTTGGCCCAAAGAGGAAGAGAGGAGTTGGTGATAAGTGCACGTGACATCACGTGACGGTGTGAATATGGGGTACATTTCTTTGTTTGTTTCAACACAACCCTGGGAATTTGTCAATAAAGAATAGCAGATCTAGAAGCTGGCCTCGTGAGGATAGTGTGGTATGACTATATTGAGTGCCTCTAATCTCACTGAAGAAACCCATACTAACCCCTGTAGACCTCCGTACGGCGAGTTTGATACGGCTAGGACTGCATGCATTGCAATATATCATATCATATCATATCCAGGGGCATATACTACTGTTCTTCTTGCTATGCTCGACCGGATTCAGCCGTGGCATGCTGAAAACGTCAGTCTTTTGGCTCCCTCTGCGAACGGCACTCTCCTTTCGGACACAACCATGCATTGTGTGATCCCCTTGCGGTGCGAACAAGGGCTTCGTGCCAGCTTGATTCCCCTATCCGTGTGACGTCCAGAGACGGTTGCGTCCTGTCCACCAGGCATTCTCTTTCTTCCTCTTCTTCTTTCTTCGACGGTTCTTCCTTTTCAAGGTGTTGCATTCCTCCCGAGTTTCTAGGTATGGAAGCAGTGGTCATGCTGGGTTTCAGCTTATCGCCGTTGGAGATTGATGCGGCATGGCTTGCTAGCTAGAGTCTTTAATACTCTGACTCTCTCGTTACTCCTGCGAATTCAGGCAATTTTGTGTGTTTCGCTGCCTCGTTGTGGTTTCGATCATTATGTGTATGGAACCCTTCCCTGAAAGCCATGGTTTGCCTGTCATTCCATCCCTTCATCTGCTAGGGGATAACTATAATATCTATCTCTGGCTCTTTATCGATATATCTTTATCGCAGACTGACAATGGATACAGCTGCCGATTCCCTCACCACGGCGGCCACGCTCTTTGCGGGCCCTGGGTTGACGAATACAACACCCTCTACTAATGTACGTGAGTTTATTATCTCATTTCACTTTATAACATGTAGTGGACGAAGACTAACATAACGAATAAAACTCTCATTACAGAGTAGCCTGGATTTCCGTCTTGTGCTAAATGGCAACGTCCAGACGCTATCCACGCATAACGCTCCGGAAAATGACCCGATTCAAGGATTACTCTTTGTTCCCAGCCTCAACCCCAATGATCCGTGTAACGATATAGCTGCGCCATTTGTCCCTCCCAATGTCACGCGGAAAGAAGACGTCTCGCCGTTTGGAGATCACTCCATCGCCTTGGCGCCATGGATATCCGTTGAATGCACCCACTCATTTCTGAATGCTTCGCAGCATGAAGAACCTGATGCGTTGATATTTTTTTTGCCTGCTCAAGACAATAAAGAAAAGCCTCCGCCGCCAGACGATCCAACGTGGGTTCTGGGTGATAGCGACGAATGGAAAGACCGGAATGAATTTCCGGTATATGCGATCCCGGGGCCGGATGGGGCGACGCTGATGCAGAGACTATCCTGGTATTCGGGGGATGCAACTTCTACTTCTCCGCACGAAAATGGCAATAGTGCTGTTGCACCGCATCGGCACCATCATGAAAACGTGCGACTCTTTACATTCATTGACCTGGGTAAGTCGTATCCGCCACGTTCCAAATGATACACAAAACGGCAAGGGAGATATAGGCAGCTGATATGTTGTCCAACCATGCTTCTTTCTAGCCAAAAATGGTAAAAAGATGCCCAGTCTTTGGGGTTTTGTCCTTGCTATCCTCGGCACTATATTAGTCCTTAGCATGCTCCTGCTGGTCTGCTATCAAATCGTGCAGAAAAGACGTCGACGACGTCTGCGACGAAGAATCGAAGCTGGCGATGCAGATCTTGAATCCCTTGGTCTTAACCAGATGAAAGTTCCACAAGAGATCGTGGACCAGCTCCCGAAATATACCTTCCCTGATGTCAACGCGCCACCAGAAGCGCTTTTACCTGGCAACATGCACTCGCATCACACGAAGTTCTTTACCGACGGCCATGGATCAATCACTACCATTGAAGAAGAACCAGAAGACAGAGATGAGATTGATGCAGATCATGGATCTCATGTCCAACGACCACAACCTGCCACCACCACTACCACCACCGCCAACACAACCACTACAACAATAAATCAGCCAATATCAACAACACCCTCCGTAGACCGACTCAGCTATTCCCAGACCACATGCGCCATTTGTCTAGATGACTACGAGCCCGGACTGTCGATTGTACGAGAAATGCCGTGCGGGCATATCTTCGATGCACATTGCATCGACACATTCCTGACGCAGAATAGCAGTTTATGTCCGTTGTGCAAGAAGAGCGTGCTGCCGTCGGGGACGCATCCTATACCCGTGACAAATGTCATGGTTCAACGGGATTATATGCAGCGGAGGACGAACTAGTCTTCTCTCCTTGTTTATTCATGCTGATCTATTTGTAGTTATTGGTTGTGTTATGATACCCCTTCGCAATGTTATGTATCTTGTTGTATTCAAGTTGCTCTTTTATGTAATGACTCGAAGCCGATGCGAGTTAGTGTGGTATCGTAGTCGGCAGAGCAACCTTGCTCTGTACGGGACCTGTCCCGGTCGTCCTGTCTGGCCTGACCTGGCCAGTAGATGGAAAAAAAAAGAAAAAAAAGAAAAGGGGGTGGGTTTAACACAGCTCTGCAAACCCTCCCAAACCAGCATGTCCCTGGAAGACAATCAAGCAAACTTATCGTGCTTTCCCTTAACCCGAACATCCAACACCTCCTCATGAAAATTTCCTTCCTTCCTCGCCTTCCTCAACCTTTTCACATCCGAATCCTCCAACCTCCTCCCCACGATCCCCTCCAACTCTTTCTGACTAATCTTCTCCATCGCCTTACTCTCCTTGTTCGCTTTGATGCGTGGCTTAAAACGCGCCTGCATACGGATGCGGATCGTCGTTTCGAAGGAGAGCGTCGTCGTGTCGCCGCGGATATCGATGCCACCACCCTTATGTCCGGAGTCGCTTTCGGTAATTGAGAGAAAGGATTCTTTGTCGCCACCGTGGGTTTGCAGCGCGAATGTACCGGGGAGATCGGGTGAGGGGATGACGAGGAAGGATTCGCGGTGGGAGATGGCGGAGGATGTTGCGCTGGGGATGCCGTGAGTGTCGCAGCTTAGGTATCTGCCTTCGTTAGTCCCATTTCACATATATTCAAGAGTAGACAAGTAAAGTACGAACTTCCCATGGTGTCCCTTGAAACTAAAGCCCTCCGTCCCTGCGACTCTTGTCGCGACCCAGACCTGTCGCACGTCATGCGGTTCCGCCGTCGCCGGATTGCCCTCAATTAGATTCTCCAGTTCACTCGCAAACACCTTTCCATTCGTGTCGCTAGCGACGCATGTAGGCTTTTCAGAGGGTAAAATGAGGACAATCGGACCGGCGAGGTCAGAGGGTGTATCTGCTGAGACCCAGCTTTGGTCTTCTGTGTCTTCTTCCGCGTCCTCGGCGGCTTGTTCAGAGTCTTTGGCGATTTTGGGGGGTTTGGGCGTGGAGATGGAGGAGTCGTCAGTGCGGTGCTTGCGCTTTTTGGGCTTATCGCCTTTGAAGGTTAGTGGTTTGACCATTTTGTCTAATTGGTGGTGGCGGATGTACTGTGCTAGTGAAGTGGACGGAGACGGAGACGGAGACGGTGATATCAACGGAGATCTGTGTCTTAACCCCAACTAAATAATCAGACTAATTAATCAAACACAATCGCAGCCTTAATGGCACTCTTATTCTTCATCGCCTCCAAACAATCCTCCCACTCTTCGATCTTGAAGACCTTATTCACAATCCCCTTCACCTTGACCTTCCCCGAATCCAAATAATCAATTGCCGCCGGGAACTTGTTCATCTCGGAGAAGCTGCCCACGATCGTGATTTCATCACCAACTTTCCTCATCAGCATACCCAATCTCGAAAAGGGGGGAGAGAACGTACAGATCTTACTAGGCTTCCAAGCAACCCCCTCACTTTCCTTATAAACCCCATAAACAACCAACTTGCCACCACGCCGCACATAGTTAATCGCATCTTCAAGGATCTTAACACTCCCCGTCGCCTCAACCACGATGTCAAATCCATACGGATTATTGGCTTTTAGCTGCTCGAACTGCGCGCTAGGGTTTTCGCGTGAGAGCGCGATATACTCGTCTCCGGCGTCAAGTGATTTAGCCAGATCCATTTTCAGACCTTCGGGGGCTGCGACGACGACGCGGCAACCGCCGTTCAGGCGGAGAAGTTGGGCGAGGATCTATTTATCTCGGTCATTATTACGACTATAGAGAGGAGGGGAGAGGGGCAAGGGAGGCATACCAGGCCAGTTGGTCCAGCTCCAAACAAGAGCACCGACGAACCCATCTTCGGCGCAATTTTATCCAATCCGTGCGCCGCGCAAGAAGCAGGTTCCAGCAACGTCGCATCAACGTCAGACAAGTTCTTGAACTTGAACACCCGCGCAGCTGCCAGTCCCCAGTCAGTTGTCACTCAGACCAACCCCCAGGGACAGAAGTGAGGCCTACCAGGATAAGCACAATACTCCGCAAACCCCCCATCTATATTAACCCCATGCGCCTGGAACTTCTCACAGAACAACTCCTCTCCTCGTCGGCAATAAAAGCACACGCCGCATAGCTCGGAATTATCAGCAACAACCCTGTCTCCGATTTCGAAGTTTGTTACGTTGGGACCGAGGGCGGCGACTTCGCCGACTGTTTCGTGGCCTGTTCGCATTTGTTAAAATGTCCCCTTTGGGAAATTTGCAGAGGGAATGGTAAGGATTACCAGGGATCACGGGGAACTTGGCGATGAATTCACCCTCGTGGATGTGCAGGTCTGTGCCGCAGACGCCGCAGGCTTTGACTTTGATCTGTGCAAACATACTGTTAGCCCTATCTGTGTCCACACATTTCTGGAAGAAAAAGACACACCAAAATATCATTCTCACGAAGCGAAGGGAGAGGAGTTTCGACTATACTATGCACTTCTGGCTTCTCGTACCTGTAACTGTCAGTCACATCTGTACTGGCCAAGACTAACTACGCGGGCAGACAACGTACTTGAGAGCCTTCATAGTCCGAGGAAGATCCGCCGCCATACTTGCTAGCCAATTGTCCCTGTCAAAAGACAAATTGCTAGATGAAACGGAAAAATTGATTGTTTATTGCGATCCAAAGAACAAGATATATAATCTAGGTAGGGAGCCTAAAGCCTATAAATAATCACTATAACCCCAGTCACGATGGAAACAACTGGATACTTTCCTTGCATCGATACTAAGATATGACTCCGTGTACTCCGTGTTGTGTACTGTGTACAAGCTGTACTCTGTATCGTATACCCATACTCCATTCGCGGCGCTCTATACTCCGGAGCCGCTATACACAAACAAGTAGACAGACGGGATAATAACCTCATGTGATCAATTGATCCCCACAATGGAAAGCCCCGGAATTGAAAAGAATGGCATGATGTGTTTATTTCTGAGAGTAGAATTATAGAACCGTCAAATGCAATATACATCGTACCTTTCGCCTTGTCTCGGATTGCCGATAATTCGTCATCCCGCCCGAGTTACATGCATTCATGCATTAGGGCCGACCCGAGAGACATCGCAAAACAAAAACCATGCAAACCGGGCGCCGTATCATACAACTTCATACTTTGAATAATAATGTAATTCCCTCATCGCTATCGTCGGCTAGTAATACATCACTTCAGTCCAAATCCCTCACTGTAAATTACTGCTTCCCACAGTATCCGCTCCAGCTTCTCCCGCGTGGAATACCGGTACAACCCCAGCATATTGAAACATGTTCGTGCCACCGGATACCGGGCCGAATCTTCTCCCAGACACACCAGTCGGATGTTTAAACTTGTCGCTCCCATCGCCGGGATTCGGTCACTGCCCGTGATGAATGATAGGAGTTTCCGTTGCGCGGACGGTTGCGTGTGTTCAAAAAATCCCCAAAACCATTGCACCACTGGCTCTGATTCCGGTTGTTTTGCCGGCCAGTTATCGTATGTGGCAACAGCCCGAAGTGAAGTCACATCTAAGGGTTCTTCTGACCCACGCACCAAAAGTTCAATCTCCTCGGGCCGGAAGAGGGAGAGCGCATTTCCCCCGCAGACCGTAAAGAATCCGCGCCGGAAAGGCTGAAATTGTCGAGTCACAGCGGTGTCAAGAAGATACTGCACGTAGAGGTCTACAAACTCCCGCCGATTCGCATTGGTCACCGGCCGCTTCTCGCCTCCAGGGCAGAGAGGGACCTCGACGGCTTCCCCGTAGCGGTCAACCTGCGCGACAAAGTCGTGGCAAAACGTCTCGGCCACATCGCCTTCGAAATCCAACAAAGAGCGAAGACCCCTCGCCAGAGCTGGCCGATATTCTGCTAGATCATCTAACGTACACTTATAGCTGGACCGGGATGGCGTTGAAGTCGGCGGTGGGTTTGTTCCGCTTGGTTGCGGGGCACCTGCCAAAAGCCTCTTAAAAGCGAATGGCGGGAGGGGAACATCCAGAATAGTCGAGTTGTAGATGGCCAGTCCCAGCAACACACCGACCAAGAAGAATTGCTCGGACGATTCGAAGCAACACGGGTTGAAGTAGCAGTACTTGGAGTCCTCATCATAAATGAAGAGCCCTATCACCGTGTCAGTGACAACATATCCCAAGGGAAAGATATCAAACAAAAAGCGTACCATGGTTAGGGTCAAACACCTCCCGGACCAAAAGTAAAAACCATTCCTTACGGAGACCTCCAGCATCCACGCCTTCCTCACCAATGAATTCAATCCGCAGTCCCTTCTTCACCTCCTCTTGAGCTGACCATACGACCTCACTGACACTGCGAAGACTGTCTTCTACCAGACAGTCCCGTCGTACCTTCAGTACTAGAAATTGACTGACGGCTTTTCGGCTCAAAATGCTATTAAAGAAGGCCTCGCGCGCTTTTACCTCCATTTGGCGACGTGCATCATACTCCATGATGTGAATCTTAGCCCAGATGCTGAGGAAAAACGGATACTGGCAGAACGAGAACTTAGACATTTTGGTCTCCCAAGCCTCAAAGTCTGCCACCAAATCAGAGTAGTCCAGTAGTGTATTGTAGAATGAACTGATGGGAATCATATGGCCACGACGACTGGGTTGATTTTTGCTTGCACTATCCGCATCTTGATTTTCAGGCCTTCGATGCGTGTGGTTCGCTGTAAACAGTAACGACATAATCCGGGCTGCCACTCGAATTTGCCAATCATCCCCATACAGCATTGGTTGGTCTTTTTTATCGTTTCCTGACTTGTTCTGGTTTCTCCCATTGATTGCAGCGTGCAGTTCCGCTGGCGTATTTCCATTGGGACTGGAGAAGCTGGGGATCAAACTGTTGTTATCGTTCTTCACAGACTCACTGCGCTTACGTCCGTGTTGACGGGTTAAGCGGTATGTGACAAAACTGCCTATGAGCTCGACAATTTTCTCAAACTGTTCCACCGAGAAACGTGAGAACCATGAGACCAAATAATGGTGACAATCATTGGGTAGATTGGCCATCAAGCCCAATATCCGCTTTACGATACCTGAATGCTGACCAGGGCCCCGGCTCCGATGCCTGGATGGGTCTTCATTAGAAGACTGTTTCAGATCAGGAGACCCTAGCCTTTGGGGATCTTTGCTGCTAGACGGTCTCCGTTCACCCCTGTAGGAGGTAGGCCCAGATGATGATGTGGATGGGTGTAACAGGGGATTGGCCAAAAGTATGAGCAAGACTCGGGTCTCATCCGCCTTCTTCAATGGTCGACGTGGTCGTTTAAGAAGATTCTCTGTGGCCTTGAGTAAGGTCCTTTGCAGATGGTATCGTGCTTCCGAGACTTCCCGTTCGACAAAGGCCAGATCCATGGATTCCCACCTCTTCTTCCTCAAGACATCGTCCTCTGTTTCCGTCGGCTCCATTGCCGACCACTGCTCTACCCATAACATTCCGGCCGTCATGATCAAGTGGTACCATTGTGAAACTTCCGCCCAATTGATTCGAGGAGTCCTGGAGCTAACCAGTCGATACGGGCTGGACTTCTCTTTCGAATGTGCATTAGCTCGAGCAATATTATGCATCCACCAAGACGAATTCTCTGCCAAATCCCCAACGAGAAGCGTCTTTGCATCAGGCTCAAACGCTGTCTGAGCTTGGGGAGGATTTGGAACAGTGCTCGAATCGGTAACTGGCTTTGCGAAGCCGCTTTCACCAATTGGCCGCGAAAGTGATGGCGGTGGTTGTGATGGCAATGTGATAAAGGATGCGTTTAGACAGTCGCAGCCTTTGAACGAAGTGATAATGTAATCCTCGAGTGGCTTAAAAATCGATGGGTGGCTCATGTGGTCTTTGGCGTCTCGCGAGCGATCTGGTTTCGATGTACTTTGCACATCTGAGTTGGAACGACCTCGTGGTTGAGAGTCCCCGTGGTTAGAGAATGGGGACAGATAGGAGGTTGGATAGCTAGATCCGTGCGTCCCATCCTTGGGTTTTACCGACACATTACTAGTGAGTCCTCGGGGGCGAGTTGGACCAGGTTCCCGACTTGGTGACTGCCGTCTATCGAACAAAGGTCTGCCGTTCATAATCCCAATCGGAGGTGCCCTCGCCTCAGGCTCCAGAATCCGCCGAAGATAACTCGAGACGCAGTTGTCGATGATGCCTTTCGTTCGATCATTAGACAACGGAAGTGCTAAATAGAGAAACAGATCAGCCTATTAACCAAGATGTGAGATAACAACGTAGTTTACCTTTCCTAGAAACAGCCGGTTTCCCATCCTTCCCAGGACCAGCATCGCCCGACTCCTTGTACGGCTCAAGGTCATTCACCATCAAACATTCCGTGCACCGAAACGTCTTAAGGTTATTCGGCCACCGCACTGTCGTACTACATGTCATGCATCTTCCCGTGATCAACTCCCCCCCACCAGGCGGTGGACGAGGCAGCGGTTTCCGGGGACTCGAAGAAAGCGGAACCGGCGTAAAGGTAACCTCGTCATCGTCGTCAGAATCCAAAAAGTCCTTTGTCGAGATCGATTGGTTGCGCCGTTTGGTTAACCCCGAGAAGGGGTTATGGTTGAAGGGATGGCTTATCGAACGGGAATGGCCTCGTTGATGCGGCGGGGAAGCAAGCGGGCTTGTGCCATGGCTGGTGTTTGCTGCAGACGATGGTAGAATAGGGATGTCCTGAGTTATCTCACGTGGTGCACTCATGGCAGGATTCGTGGCAGAGGAAGTCGATGAGGAGGGGAGACGGTTGGAGGGGGTGGTGACATTACGCGCGAACGACGACGGCATCGGGACGCATTTGCTGCCCGGACCAAAGGGATGTAGGTATGTCTATCGAGTCGTCGTACGGGAGGATGGGTATATGCAGAAGGCTGGTAGTATATTGTAATGAAAGTGGTGAAGAAAAGAAGTGGGTGTCTGGAATTCTGCAGGTTATAAGGCAGACAAGTTGTAGATCAGGTGGACGATAACCGATTCCTGCCAGAGGAATGACCGTAATATGAAAGATCGTATAGTCTTGCTAAAAAGAATTAGGTGGCAGTGAGAGGATAAGAATCCGGAAGCACACATGGAGAGAGTAAGAGAAGTAGAGAAGATATGAATAGAGATGGATAAATGATTGATGGAGTCGAGTCCGCAACCAGCGGAAAGTGGAAACTGCAACACTGCCCGAACGGGTTAAGCGGCAGTCACTAGTAGACAATTGACAGTGATACTACTGTGCCAATCCAGGGGCAAGAATTCTAGATTCAAATTTATGGGATTGGACAATGCTTCTTTTGTTCCCATGGGACCGACTCTGGGGGCTATGGAATGCTTCAGACGTGGTCACGTGGTGCTCTACGGGCCGACCTTGATATACTACTCCGTACTCTGTACGTTGCATCCAACAGAAACCAAACTGAAAAAGAAAAGTCGTCATACTTCGTTATAATAAAACAAGATAGAGAAAAATTGGAATCCCTGTTCTTTTTTGGCTAACATCCGATTCAGAAGAATGGTTGCATTAGGCTCGCACCCTGATATCCACATGACATGATCATAGCAGCGAGTTGTGATTTGAATAGAAACACACCCTCGAAAACAAAGCTTTTCCAACGCCAACCACCGTTCCCTCGATCAGCCAGATCAAGTTTAACGGTATCTCCAGTAAGACTGGGTGTTCTGGCGCTTCCAGGTGTGACGGCGGCCGGAGCGGGTGTTGTTGAAGAGGTGGCCCTTGTTGATACCACGGGACTTCTTGCCGGTCGAGGTGAGACCACGAGCCTCGCGGTGCTGTAGATAACGTATCAGTATCATTCGATAGCAAATTTCCTGGCGAGAAACGAACCTTGTGGACGGGCTTGGCGATCCAGTTGATGCGGGCATCGCGGCGGATAGCCTTGTGCTGGGGGTCGACGAGGATAACCTCGTAGTACTTGTAGGTGGAGTCCTGGTTGATCCAGTAGGAGTTCAGGACACGCAAGTTGGCGCAGCGGCGGCCGACACGCTCCTCAGCGGTGGCACGGAGGGCGCGCTGGTACTTGAGCTGGTTGACACCCATGTTGGTAGGCTTACCTATAGGGCCATTAGTTTCTGCTACCAATTCTGGACATCTAAGGAAACATACCGTAGGTGGCACCCTTGGGCACAGGCCTCTTACGGCCACCACGGCGGACACGGGCACGGTAGACAACATAGCCCTGCTTGGCCTTGTAGCCCAGACGACGAGCCTTGTCGGGGCGAGAAGGACGGGAAGCCCGGTGGATAGCGTTCAGTTGACGGAGCTATATTGATGCACTCTCAGCAAAGTTCAACGAGTGTATAGCAAGACACAACAAGCCAGCACTCCCGCACAGGACTCGTGTGCCACAGTTTTTTCATGGACTTTAACATTTATCCGCCGGTATCGTGTTCTCTCTTTTCGGAATGATTGATAAAGCCGTCCAATAGAAAACCCCGTTCTTTTCATTCGTAATGAATGAAAATAGATCAAGAGATAGCCATGGCATAGCACACGAGCACCCGGCGGGATGTTAAGTGGTCGAGGATTAGGGGACTAGGGAAGGGCTTCTCACCTCCCAGCAACGGACACGCAGCAGAAAGCGAATCACATCGGACTGCTTCTTCTTCTGAATCTCTTCCACATATTTGAGGGCACCCATCTTGAAAAATTTAACCGTTAGCTATCTGTCCCGGTATCTCAATTCAGCCGTTCGTGACGAATTCGAATTCCTTCGCTCGCAAATCGCAATCGGTAAAACGAATGTCGCCAGTCGAACAGTACCAAGCAGCGAGGGATTTCAACGTACCTTGTCGGCGTGGCAGGTCTGTCGATTGTCGTCGTTGTCGCAGAAAAGTTGAGAGAAGAAGATCTCTTTCAACGAAGTTGTGTGTGGGACACTAAGCGATTAGGCGAGCCAATGGTCTCCACCGCCCGGCGGGTCAACCCTTGTTGCCTGAGGTCTTTTTTATATCTAAGGCATTAATTCGAAATTAGTGGAGATAAGTTTGTAACAGTACTTCTTCGCGACGCGTCCAAACACCACCTTCAACCACCCCATTGCTAATATTCTTCAATATGGTCTCATTCGGCGCAGAAACCAGCGCCGACAGAAGCCCCAACCACGAGCTTACCCCCGTCATTAGTGCTGCCATTATATCTGCCCTCGAAAAAAGAAAAATCACCCATTGAGCTCGCCAAAGAATTCAATGTCAGTCGATCAACAATCTACAGTACCAAAAAGAACCATCTTCTCCGCGAAAGCTTGGAAACTAAAAATCTGTTTGATCACCTTGAGAAACCGAGTCAATCAGCTCAGAGATATATACGTCAGACTGTTTCCGAAATCGTGCAATAAATATCGATGGAGTTGACGGCGAGCTGTCCGCATGAGGTTTCGGAGGCCGCGATGAAGCGTGTTTTGAAAGGGATTCGTCAAGATGTATAGGCCGAGAATGATGCAGCAAAGAAGAAAGCAAGCAATCAATTCAAATGATACTAAGTTTATGCAAAATGTGCATCTGATTGTCTGCCTGTGGAAGCCTAAACCAAACATCCACCGAATCCTTTTCCACGCGTGCGCCTGAGATAAACGGAGGGGTGCGGCAAAGAAACTAGAGATCTATATAAATACTATAAGACATCGTAAGGCTATTGCTGCAAAAGGGTGGCTTTGCGAATGCTCGGGATGGATTCCGACACAGTGCTCTCGCTAGCAGAAAAGCATGAGCACTTGGGGGTTGCTAAAGATTCTCCTGAAGTATGAAAAATTGTCTTTAAACTATACTAGCGACACAGGTCTAGAGTGATATCCACTACGATTTAGTTAGCTTACTTGAAACCGACAATACAGATGTATTGCCTGGGGCTCGGAATCTCCGGGGAATTTTCTCAGGGCTTAAGGAACACGATCATCTCGCTTTCTATACTTCTTGATTGCTATACCCAATCAAGATTCATGACAAGGAGTTACATCGTTGTTTCCCGTTAGAGTTCATACGTTACTATGATGGGTAATGTCATCCACTCTTATCTGCGGGGAGTCACTGGGACTGAACATTAATGTTACCTAAAGCAACACTCAGCAATAGAAATACTGCTATACCCCCCACAAGGCAGTTCTAAATTGTTCCATCTAAGGTAAAAAATGGCACTCTCCTCAATATCAGTCATAGCAGTTATTGCTGTATCCCTACTCTTCTACAAAGGCATTATATACCCCGTCCTCCTCTCCCCATTGTCAAAGATCCCAAATGCACACTGGTCTTCCCCGATAACGCCTGCGTGGATCCTATGGAAGCGGTTCAGAAGCCAGAATAACCGGACCATTCATGCAGCTCACGAACGACTGGGCCCTATTGTGAGACTGGCACCGGCAGAGATCTCAATCAACTGCGTCGATGGTGGTATCAAGTCCGTCTATACCGGCGCTTTTGAGAAGCATGAATGGTACCCCAGAGTGTTTGGGTCATTTGGGTAAGACAAGGAGAATACTCCTCCGTATCAACGGCGGTGGATGCTAATGGGCGCCATAGAACCATCAGCATGTTCACCATGACCCGAAACAAAGACCATTCATTCCGCAAGAGGATGCTGTCAAATATCTATAGCAAGTCGTTCCTTCAGTCGTCGCCGCATATGCGTCTGATCTCGGAGACCATGCTGTTTGAGCGTTTTCTGCCTCTTGTCCATGAAGCGGCAGTCTCCAACATCCCGATAGACATGCACGAGACCGGTCAGGCGCTGATAATGGACTTCGTTTCCGCGTACATATTTGGTCTAACAAATGGTACCAACTTTCTCAAAGACGAGTCTTACCGGCGTAAGATTCTCGGCCTGTATTTCTCCAGGAAGCCATATGAGTTCTATTACCAAGAGATCCCGAACCTGGTGTCTTGGTTGCGTTCTCTTGGAGTTTGTTTGATACCGAATTGGTGTGACGAAGCGAACGAAAGGCTTGATGCTTGGTGCTTAGACCTGTGTGACAAGGCAGACCAAACTGTCGGATCCACCAAATTGGAAGAAGAGCCGGTGGTCTTCAAACGGCTGAAGCAGAGTATCGCGAAGCATCTACCAGACGGGAGATACGACCCAGAGTCTCATGAAAAAAGCGCCAAGCAGCAACGCTTCGACATAGCAGCCGAGCTATATGACCAACTCACAGCTGGCTTCGAGACGAGCGCAGTCGCCCTAACATATCTCTTCTGGGAACTCAGCAAGAGACCTGATCTACAAAAGGAGTTCCGTGAAGAGCTCCTGACCCTAGAACCTAGGATTACGTATCCTCGACCTCCCACATTCACAGAGCTGCCATCGCCCAAATCTATCGACTCCTTGCCTCTCCTTGAGGCAATCATCACAGAAACGCTGCGTATTCATGCGCCGATCCCAGGAATTCAACCTCGAGTGACACCATTGCCATCCTGTACTCTGGCTGGATATGACAATATACCTCCCAACACACGCGTAAACGCACAGGCATACTCACTTCACAGGAACCCTGAAGTGTTCCCGGAGCCGGAAACGTGGGAGCCTAAGAGGTGGCTCAATGATGCTAATTCATCCGTTGATTTGGAGGAAATGAAACGGTGGTTTTGGGCCTTTGGAAGCGGCGGAAGGATGTGCGTTGGGAGTAATCTGGCTTTGCAGGGTAGGTTGTTCTGTGCTGTGACCCGAGGTGATGATTATGCTGACAATTGTCTACAGAAATGAAGTTGGCTGTTGCTGCCATTTACACCAATTTCAGCACTGTCGTGATTGACGATGAGAATATCGAAGCGACGGATGCTTACACAGTGAAGCCAAGGGGGGATAAACTGGTCCTGCGATTCATGCCCCTGTGGCATTAGAACTATATTTTTTTGTAGGGCGCTGGAGTCAATGTCTTCTTCAAGATCATGAATTGAACCTTTCAAACATGTCGCATATAATGTACAAACCAGCATATGGCAGTCACTCACATGCCCTCAAATATAGAGCATAACCTGTTGCTATACCGTAAAAAAAAAAAAGAGGAAACCCAAACTCCGAAAATAGAACGTTCTCCCTCACCATCATCCGGTTAGCCAAGAATCATCGTTGTATATCCATGCATGCCAGGGAGCAGTCCAGCAAAAAGAATTCGTTTAACCAAGCTTGCCATCCCTCTTCTGGGGCCCAACGACCTTTGGGTACATTCTCATAAGGTGGTAGTTGATGGTGTTCTTCTTCTCGCCCTGCGATTTCTGTTTTTCCCAGAACAAGTAGAATTAGCATATACTCAGTATAAAATAGTTCAAGAGGTTCAGTAATACGCACCGGTTGATCCATGCACTTCTTCAATTGCGTTTCAATCGCCGCACAGTTCTCCGAACCGAACCCCGACGAAGCCCAGCAGCCTATTGTCGCCTGTCAGCCCCATTCTATCTAACGCAATATATCCTCTTAAAGCGTAACCACCAAGCAGGTGCTATATTTCGAGACATACTCAACATCGTGGACATCACGGTCACGCAGGGATTCTGCTCATGTTGATTCGGACGGCGGACCCGGAGATGAGGGATGGTCTGCAAACGGACGGGGTTGAGACGGGTCGAGGCACCCTTGGCAGGCATTTTGACGGTTATCGCCCGGCTCGACGGGAAAAAAGAAATAAATTGAGGGACAACAACTATAGACAACCGGAGAAAAGCATCCGCATCAAAAGCGTCGGAAAGGCTTCGGAGATGCCAAGACTTTGTCGGCGGCTGACATAAGCGGTCTATACAAATGTCGCCGCTCAGAGCATAGTTGAAGTCATTAAATTGTGCTTGACAGAGGCGAATTCTTGCTGTTTTTGTTTTCGTTGGAGTATCATGGATATGGGTGCGAAGTATGCATCTGTGTTGAATTTAACTAAGATCCCTGCTCGGTGCGGAGCTGTACATCAACAGCGATCGACTTTCGTCTCGAGGAGCTTCTCTACATCGAACGTCCGGAAGCAGAATGGCAACGACGAGAAGAAAGATGGGTCATCGTCTCAAAACGAGCCCCAGCATGAAAGTGCTATGGCGCGGAGATTTTCAGAGATGACAGAGGACGCATTGCTGGAAGGAGGACGATCCGCGCGCAAGAATATACAGGAGGCGGGGTTTTCGGAGGATCTAAAGGCAAAGCTCGAGGAGAGACTTGCTGGGAGTACGTTCAAGAATGAGTATGCTGCTGCTTATTCGATTGTAAATATGCCGGTATGTCTTTCATCGAGCTACAGGGCTTATATTGGCATGATTGCTTACTAGCTCATAGGAGAGCGCCGGACAAGGAACTCAAGACATCGCCGGATCCACGCCCTGGTCTGGAGCAGAAGAACTCCCCGACATCACTCTCCGAATGTTAGATGACGCGAAGCCGAAACCAATCCGCACTCCCTATAAAATCCCCCAGCCTAATCCCGTCGACTTCCGCATCAGCCCCAAGCGCAAACTCTCGCCCGGTGTCCGGATCGCAGAAGCCAAAGAGCGTACCGCCATTTTCAATCTAAGCCAGAGCCCTGGACTTACAGACAAAGAACGCGAGAGTATACGGGAAGAGCTGCGCGAGAGATTCACGCCAGGTGCTCGACCAATGCCCGTGTCCGTCCAGGGCTTCGCGTCGCTTGCCAACGAACGAATCGAAGATGCCATCGCGCGGGGGCAGTTTAAGAACATCAAACGAGGCAAGGGTATAAATACCGAAGTCGACCATAATGCAAACAACGCGTTCATGGATACAACTGAGTATCTCATGAACAAGATGATCCAGAGACAGGAGATTGTTCCGCCGTGGATCGAGAAGCAGCAAGAGCTCGCGAAAGAGGTCGATCGGTTCCGTCAGCGCTTACGCGCTGACTGGAGGAGGCACGCTGCGAGAATGATTGCGAGCGAGGGAGGGCCTCTGGAGGAGCAGATGAGGCGTGCTCGGGCACATGCTGCCGCAGAGGCACGACTGGCTGAGAGGGCAAGGATTGAGAAAGCTTTTCAGGAAAATTGCTCGGAACCCGTGACAGAGTCAGCAATAGAGCCGTCCTCTTCCACCCCAGAGATACAACCCGAAAAGAACGACGAAAATCTACCACATTTGCCCCCTCTCCGTGACCATGATTATCTCTCTATCGAACGCCCATACCACGAAGTCACAGTGAAGAATCTCAACGCACTAGCTCGCTCATACAACCTCCAAGCACCACCAGTTGCACAAAAACCCTATATAAGTCTCGACCGCGAATTATCCTCTTGTTTCGCAGATGTAGCGCCATCCCTGGCCGACGAAATAAAACGCAGGGCAACGGAGAAGGTTCACGGTCCGTCGACGATGGTACATCAGAAGACATCGTCTGTCATAGACTCATTGAGCACTACGCAGGCTTCTCATGTTTTTGATGAAGACAAGTCGAAGAGTTATGGGTTTAGAGAGTTTTGGCGAGATTTATTTTCGAAGGGTAGGTAGGCTTGGATTGTATATATGAATGGTATATGAATGGTTTGTACGATATTATTGATGCAATCGGACTGGCTCCGCCTGTATATTTGGAGTATTATAGACACGCTGCGCTAAGGATATCATAGAAATAGGAAATGAATCGTGACATAAAATCGTCAACAGAATCCAAGCAATAATTTCAATCAAGGCCGATGCTGCCGCTCCATCCAGGAAGACACAATCATCGGAAGATTCTCCTCTATCATAACACCCTCGGAAACAACATCATCCTCCCCAATCCAACAAGAAACGTCCTTCCAATCCACCCAAAGCGAATACGCTGCCCTAACGGAATAACAGAAACCAACACCAACCGCAACGACTGCTACCACCTGCACAAACACCATGACCGAATTATTGAGTATCCCCGGCTGTTCAGCATCTGTCAGGGCTTGGAAAATAAGCAGACAAAGTAACAAGCCCGTAACGAGGGAGATAATAGCGATACATGTCCGTATAGCGTATCCATCCCTGCGCTGCTTGCACTTTTCTATCCCATTCCCACGGATCCGGTTGAATGGTAGAGTATACCGTCTCAAAACCACCGGAAGACCAAACGCAAGGACGACGAGGGACAACATAGCCAAAGCCGGTACTAGGGAAGTAGCCTGGGACGCAAGATCAACATCACTCCGATCTCCCGACCGGTCCCCTCCCGCCAGTCTTTCAGAATATAGATCCTTTCCGTCCGCCTCAACGAGCCCCCGGCGTTTCAAAGGAATGATAAAGTTATGCCAGGGAATCTTGGGGAAACCGCCCGCCGGCCATCCAGCCTGGCCCATATCGGAGTCTCCGAACGGGAGGCGAGAGATGAGTTCGAGGTGACCGATCCAGATCTCGTTGATTGCATTGCCGGGCTTATAGTAGTCTTCCGATCTGACGCCGTGGATGACGGAGGCTTTGTGGCCCATGTTGGTGGTGATGAAATGTGGGCGAGATGGAGTTCGAGGCGAGAATGGCTTTTGAGACAAGGTATGACAAGAGTTACTTGGTTTGAACGAGTGACAGGTGACGTGCTGGGATATCGATGTAATCTCTTTTATAGAGAATGACGTCTGGTGTTCTGGTTGGGGGTTTGTTTACGAGAATACTGACTGGAATGCCTATACATCGTGCCTTCTCTATTTGCTTAGATCAGGTAGTTAACTACTATAGTTAGTGATTGATGCCCCGTGGTCAAGGCATACAATATCCAAATACAGTTAGCGTATCTCTCGCCCACATGGCCAATCACAGTCTACAACATATGCCTACTCAGTCAAACCTTCTAAATCACAGCCTAAAAAAGGCAAATCCCAAAGATGAGACCAGTGAGGAAAAATATCTCAAGACAACGATCTCTACGGTAAGTCCTCCGCGTCTCAGTGGCCAGAGCCCGTGTGTGATGGGATGTGCCGTGCGTCAGCCCGGCGCGTATTGCACCAACGACACTCGCCGGAGCTGTTCTTGACGGCTTGAATGGCCCTCTCAGTGTCTGGCAATGCGTTCTCTCACACTGTCACAGCCAATCGGCCCACAGTGACTTGGAGGTTATATCCTTCGTCATACGCGCTCCCCTCCAGGATGTTGTGTGCTGTTCACGTAGGGATGTGCGGCCTCGTTTCCAATGCTTTTTGTGCCCGTTGAGATTACGGGGTGATACTTAATCTCTCTTCTTCTGCGGATTATCGACCCATAATGCACATTTTTGTGTTGCTCGCGTTTTTGGTTTCTCGAGTTGTTGCGTCGTCGGATATAAAGTTTATTCGTGCTGATAACTACGAGTTGGACCGGTCTCTTCTTGCTGCTCAGGTTGGTGGCCTCGTCGCGGCATACGTCGGGTTCGTTGTGATTACTCTCTCTTTATTGCTCTTCGTGGGGAGACGTCTACGACGGACGGTGCACGCATCGAACTATACGCTACAAGTGGAAATGATGAAGCCGTTCAAACCTCCTTCCACCGTGGACCCTAGTCCTGTTACACCTATCTCGCCCAGTCTGCCCAGTCCAAACCGGCCAAATGGTTTCGATCGATCGTGGAGTAACCTTGACAGAAGTGCTAGGACACTTGATCATCCATCCAACAATGGCAGTGTGGCCACCATTGATGAAACAGTGGTCGCAACCGATCGACGCCGGGCACAAGAACAAATGGAGATGCTGTATGCTGCCGTGATGGAATATGATGAACAGAAGGAACATACCAAGGAAAGCGGCAGTTGTAGCGGTGGTCACAGTCATAACTACAGCCTGCAATCACAGGAGAGTGTAGTGACTAACCCGTTCACGGATCATTCATCGCGGGTCCTTGAAGAACCCTCCCAGGCAAATGAATTACCTACCAGTCCGCGATCGAGCAATTCTCGACTATCACGGAGGCTTTCGTCGCTGTCTCTTTTTAGCTCGAACACACGTACATCTGTGGGCTCGGGCAAGATCCGCTCGCCACGGCTTCCTCTTCGGAAACTGTCCATCTCGTCTCCTTTGGCATCACCAGATCCCACGACAAACACGTCGTATGGCGAGGATCAGCCGCCGCTGACGCCCCGTCTATACAACCCGCCACCTCCCCCAGCACCTCCGATCCATGTCTCAGCTCCTCCAGCGAAATCGACAGGCATGAGACGAACACCAGCACCCCCTCCGCTGAGTCTATCGGCTGCGGGCCATGCAGCATACTCAGCACGTCATGCGGGACCATCGCAGGGAAGTCTACCGTTCCGGGATGCCTATGGTCTGCAAAGCGCCCCGCCCACCAAGACAACGATCCTAGAACGTCCCGCGAAACAAATGAATGGACCTAGGACCGGGATGCCGACTCCGTACAGTCCGTACATGCCATTCACACCAGTCACGCCGTTGACGCCCAGTCGGATAGTGACGAAGCGAGAGCGGAAACGAGAAGGCAAGGAGAGTGGACTACATGTTCTGAATGAGGACGATATAGTCAAGGATGATGGTGACATGTGGGGGTATTAATCCTGCCATACAGTTGTTTTGTTTTATCACGTTTTTATATATCCTGGTGTTATGGAGGTTGACATTTTGTTCTTATTGATTCCCCGGCATGCAAGCGTCTTCCAATCGGAGTTTTCTTACCTGCATATTGCATCTATGTTCCTGTAGATACTCTCTTGTATATAAACCCCATTACTATCTAAGGGTCTTTGTAGGCAACGAGTACTGTGGTCCGCCAAGGCTTGTCTGTCGTCATAAGCAGCTTCAACCGCCGTCTTCGTCGCTGTTTCTCGCCGGATTCTTCCCCGATTCGTCTTTGGCCCTCCCACTTTGACTAAAAGGAGAAGAAAGACTGTTGAGATAAATTACTGCGTGCGTATTCATATATGCTGCCTAGTGCCCCGTTGTTGATTGTGCTTGTTCGCTGACTGGTGGTAGAAGAGGGAAGGAACGCCCCCCATCAACTTCTAGAAGAACAACTGTCTTTCTCGAACACTTCACTTCTTTTTTTTTCTTATTCTATACACTCTCGTTTCTACCTACTATCATTCCAATTGGCAAGGATCATGCCGCTTACTATCCTTTCACAAGCGCAGCTGCGATCTCTGCTGTTATCGCTGACTCGCGAAGAGATCATTGAGTTACAGCACAAGCTTGCAGAGTCATTGAGGGAATACAGTACCGGATCCCAAGAGCAAGGCTGTTCATCATCCTATCAACCGCCGAGAACTGCGATTACTCGAGCCAATGGCTGCACAACACTGTTTATGCCTGCAAGCACCGGCCACACGATTGGGATGAAACTGATTTCACTAGACGACGCAGATAAAGCGGGGTGTGCCGTGGAGACCGGCCTGGAAATTTCCGAAAACGAGAAGCCCTCAACACGGTCCCGGTCGCGCGCCGGTAGAGGCTCCATGGGTTCTACTTCTCAATCGTCCGACACAGATAATCATTCGATTGCATCATCACAGGACGAAGACGATGGCGATAGTAGCAACGAGAATGATGCTAATGGTTCGTCGAGCGGGCCGAGTCTTCGGTCGTCGATACAGTCGGGGACTGTCAACCAGCAGCCCATCCCGCCTAATGTATCGGAGACGTTGGGAGCGTGGCCTGGGGCTGGTACCCGCGACACTTCACCACAGGGCAGTGTAACGTTGCTGGATGAGGAGAGTTTGCCGTTTGGGTTGATTAATGCACATGAATTGACGCCCTTCCGCACGGCGCTGACGGCGCTCATGCTTTTCAACAAGCGGAACCGGGTGCGCACGCTGACTGTTTTCGGGGCCGGAAAGCAGGCTTACTGGCACATTCGACTGGCGCTGACCTTGCGCGGATCTGAGATAAAAAAGGTGTACATCATCAACCGGTCGTTTGATCGAGCGGCTAGGCTCCTTCGGGACATTTATTCTCCAGAGAATGCGAGCTGGCGCGGGGATGTCAAGTTTTCGGCCGTCAGCAGTGAGTTTGGCGACTATACTCGCATTGTCGGGGATGCCGTCAATAAGGCCGATGCCATTTTCTGCTGCACTCCGTCCATCCAGCCTCTGTTCCCGGCCGAATTGCTCACCTCCAACGAAGGCCGTCGCAAGGGCCGGTTCGTCAGCGCGATTGGATCGTACAAAGCACACATGACGGAATTGCATCCGGACATCCTGCGCGACGAGGTGGCGGTGCACACTTCGCATCGCCGTTTCCGCAAGCATGCCAAACGCAGCGGAGTCGTGGTGGTTGACAGTCTCGATGCCGCGCTGAAGGAAGCCGGCGAGCTCATCCAGGCGGACGTCAAGCCACACCAGGCCGTTGAGCTGGGCGAACTGCTCATGGTGCGCGAGGCATCTCGTCAGGACACTGGCGGCGGAGAAGACACCAAGAGTCTGCGCGAGTGGCTGGAACGGGGCAATGTTATTTATAAGAGTGTGGGATTGGGATTGATGGATTTGGTGACGGGTGGCGATTTGATCCAGCTGGCCCGTGAGAGGAACTTGGGAACCACGGTGGAGGAGTTTTAGATGTGATTCAGTCTGTATTTCTTAGAATGTATGAATAATGCGTGTCTACGAAGAGAGAAACTGGGAATAGCGTCAATTTTTCCCATTTTGTCACGTTGAGCGAACATGACATCAAACCCTCGCCTCTTGATTTTGCTATGGTATAGACAATCAAATTCAATCAGTCAATTCTAAATTCTCAATCGCATGACTTGAATTCGTGCTTCACATAGTACCAATTACTCCCCCACTAGCCGACCACGAAGTCATATTGGAGGGGCCCATCATCCCACTTTCCCCGTCGCATAAAACCCCTCTTCCCCCGTCTCTTTTTACTTTCTCTCTTTTTTTTTTTATTTCTCTACCAGGGGTACAATCACTCTTAAATATCACCTGCAGCATGCGCCACAGTACCTGCTACCTCCCGAACGGGCAGAGCTTCGCTGTGACGCCCGTCTTCGGCGGTTTCAACTTCAAGAGCAACGACCTGACTCTCCACCACTCCGTTCTTCCTCCAGGATGGACCGTTGTCCTCTACACTCGCGATGACGATGAATCCTCTGAAAAGGACGAAAAAGACCGCCAGCGCCGCTTCACAGACCCCACCCTCCGCAATGACTGCCTCCATATCGCATACACAGTCGATCCCTCCAGCGAAGACTTCAAACCTGCTAGTTCCCCGACGCGGCAGATCGCACTGCTCCTCTACATCACGCTATGGTGGTACTTCCACGAACAAGAGCCGGATCTGCATCTGCACTCGGCGAACTCGGCGAAGACCCCGCTGTTGGGTAAGCCCAAGGGCGACTGGCGGATTAACATCAAGCGCGAGGGAATCTTCAAGAAGCGCAATTTGTTGCAGAAGCTTGAGCGCATGGGTCTAATTGCGACGGAGGATAGTTCTGTTGGGCTGGAGCCGAATGAGAACCAGGATTCTGGGCCGTGGGATAATATGTTTGTGAGCAGACGGAGTTTCTGGCAGTTGGATCCAAGATTGTTTCTGTTTACGCTTGCGCCGGCTGGGATTCCGGCGTCGATTACACGGCAGCAGATCTCATCCCCGACAACGGATGAGCAAGCGAGATTGAGAAAGGAGGGTCCGTTTACATCGGGAAGCCATCTACCCACCTACTTCCCCCCGCCACCAACGCAGTATACTTTTACGAACGGCGTGCGCCATCCACTTCGCACCAGGCCCCCGCACCAAGGCGAAGTCGTCTACATCCGCTACATCCCCAGCGTGGGCCAATACCTCTCTTTCCGGGTCCCCTACTTCTCGGCCTCAAAACAGTCCCAGCCCGCGTCACCAGGAACCACCCCCCCCTCCGGCTCCAACCACACCCACTCCCTCTCCTCCTCATCCGCCATCGGCATGCAACAACCCCAGCCCACAGATGGCCCGACAGACCTCGAAATTCTTCACAAATGGATGAACAACCCCCGCGTCAATGCCGCATGGGGCGAAGCAGGCCCCATCGAGCATCAACAGGAATTCCTGCGCCACAACCTCACCTCGCGCCACAGCTTCCCTGTCTTCGGGTGCTGGGATGGAAAACCCTTCGGATACTTTGAGATCTACTGGGCCAAGGAAGATCGATTGGGACCGTTGCTTGGTGGCCTGGGTAATTATGATCGTGGAATTCATTTGCTTGTTGGGGAGCAGGAATATCGGGGATCTCACCGGGTGAATATTTGGCTGAGTTCGTTGGTGCATTATGCTTGGTTGGCGGATTCGAGGACGGAGACGGTTTTGTTGGAGCCTAGGGTCGATAATGAGAAGTATGTCCCCTCTCCTCTTTTTTCGTATCTTGATAAAGCAGTGCTAACGATAACAGGGTCATAAGTTATCTGCAGAAATCCGGCTTCTACAAAGAAGGTGAGGTGACATTCCCGCACAAGCAGTCGGCTGTTATGAAAATCAAGCGTGATTCGTGGGAGGCGCCGGCCATCTAATTGTTGTCTTTGATTTATTTTCTCCATATCGATCGACGGTCAGCATAGAATGTACAGTACTCTACGGAATACACCCCATCCAATCAATCAATCACTCCATACAGGTCTCGACCCGATGTACATGTACATTACTCGGAAAACCAATCCAGAATCCGCGTGGCTGTACTGAAACCCCATGCTGCTTTGTAACGGTGGCGCACATCCAGCCATGCATTGGAATGCTGTCCTTACTGTATTGAAAAGTCTATGTGGTCAACTCGCATACTCGGAATGTCAGAGAATTTAGGATATCTATATTATACCATCGAGTCTATAAATATCATCATCGTCAAGTTATTTTGAGCCATTCGATTAAGATCGTACGTACTGGTTTTCATGAGCATGGCAGACAAATGAGAGTAAAAAGAAAGACATGGCGAGGCATAACATAGCATAACATAGCATAACATGTAGCATCCAGGGAATCAATTATAACCAAAACAACATTCACCAATTGAAACGCCGTCAATGCATGAAACAGATTTTGGAAACAGGGTAAAAAATAGGAAATAGGGTATTATAGATCATAGAAATCAGATCAAACAAGACCAGGCAAATCATCAAAAATAAAAGCACGAGACCAGCTCAGTAAAAGACGGACACGAAAGAACAGAAACAGAAACCTAAGCCCTCCCAATCCGTCCACCCATATACGAAGCCGACGCTAGGAATCTTGCAACGAGACCTGATCCCCCGGAGTGGTGGCCAAGGCGCATCTTCTTGTTGCTCACGTTATCACTTGACAGGGAGTGCGAGTGGGAGAGCGAATGCATTTTGACATCTGCTTTCGGCGGAATGGTCATATAGTTAGCGGTGCATAGATGGGGGCTGTTGCCGCTATCTGCGACCAGGACTTCGTCGACGCCGTTGGATGAGCTGATTGATGCTGGTGTACCCCGCGATGAAGTAGTCATGCTAGAAGCGCAGGAGCTAAGGGATGTGAATGTCTCTGCGCGGGAAAGGGATGGCACGTCCTTGATTGACGGGGGCGAGATAGAGCGGTTTGCACGGCGGTGCGTATACGGCGTCGCAATCACCGAGTGCCGCGAAGCAGGAGTGGGCGAGTGCTCGGGGTGTCGACGGGGACTACCATGACGGGATGGCGTAGATGGACTCTGATGACGAAGACTCTCAGGCGAGAGCTGCAGACACGATTGTCTGTACAACTCCTGCTGTCTCTTCTTCTCATGTTCCTGGATCTGGAACCGACGACGAATCGGACCTAGGAACGGTTCGAGGTGCGTGAATAGTTCATCCTCCGTAACACGAGTCTCCCAATCAAGCAGGAAGAGCAACTGCCGCTCCATGAGGTTCACTTCCGGCAACGAGAACCCGAACCCATCATACCCCTTGACGACCGTGTACCTCGCCCAGTGCTTGTTCTTGGGACTCGAGTCGTTGAGGTTCTTCGCGGCCAGGATCAGACTAGCCAAGAAGATGCGGTGCACGGTGCAGCGCATGCCCTTAGCGACGGGTGGAAGCCGTGAGCGTAGACGCTCCAGGAAGACCAGGGATGCCATGAGAGTTGGCACTTGCACCTGGGAGCGGGTGACAATGGAGGCGATGAATGTTTCCACCGAGGGCAGTGAGGGCACGCCGCTGTTGTCCAGGGCATCGTCTGTGGGGGGTGTGCTGGGTGGTGTTGGTTGCTGAGGGCTGGCTGGTGGTGATTCGCAGCGGATGACCTGTGATGCATGACGGGCGAGGTGGCAGACCATGTCCCGAGAGACAGGGAGCTTGACGAATTCGTTGAGGGCCGCTTGGTTAAGCGAGTTTAAGGTGAGTTTGGAATCCATGGCGGTGGTGGTTGAAGTATACGGATGTTGTTGGACTATGGATGTGAGATGATAGATATGCCAATAACACAATGAAATAGATAGCTCGACAGAGAGTGATATATCACTTTTGCAGTGATCGTATGAATCAGACGCGTTGTTAAGCGTGCTGTTTGGGCTGTCAGCACAATGTGCTGTCGGATTCAGCACAATCAATCAATAATGAATAGTTTCTTTATCGTTCCCGACCAGCAGGAAATAGACGATTCAAGGTGGCAATCTGACAATAAAATCGAAGCGATGGAAAGCCGTAAGCAGGCAAATTGTAAGCAGTGTAATGAGCGAGGGCAAACAGAGAAAAGAGGGGTATGTATAACCACAACGATTGATATCACTAGAAAATGAACCGAACAAAGGGACCGAAGAGAATGCATGGATGTTCTTATAAGACAGACATTCCTTCACAGCGACGCGGGCGCATCGCAGGGCGGCTGGAGAGGCTGCAAGGACAGCGCCTGGCTGGCGACACGAAAATCGCAGCGGAGGCATGGATGAGGGAAGGGGGAATTGGCGCTGGAATGCATCCCTGTGTACGGAGAACGGAATACTCTGTATAGAGTGCTATACCGAGTAGTTTGGAGATACTCCCGCCACCCATTATTATGTACAGTCGCTCAATGCGGATATATGACCTCAATCGCTTCATTCTAGCATTATGAATGTTAGTTTATGTTCGATGTAATATCATTGTACCCTCTTATTACAGTCCCTATACACTGTATCAGGAGTGAGTGAGTGTTCAGGCTCTATACATTCCTCCCTCTAACGCCCCAAGGACGCGACTCACTCTGCTCCCTCAATTGCTCGCTGCCATTACTCAGGCGGAAGAATACTCCATCCTGCTCGACTGATCTATATTTGTCTTGTTCGTGCAACTAAGCGCCGTCTCTCCTGCGCGTACTATTCCGGCCCTCCGGCGCCTGGCCTGCTTCTAATTCGAGCTACTCTCTACCAATGACAGAGGACGTCATGGCTCAACATTCTTCTATGTACCCAATGATCCGATTCATCGATCGGCCGCAACGGTCCGAGATTAGGAGGCCGGCGCGTCGACTGTTTCGCATCGACATCACCCGACATGATCCAGTGGCCAGCACGCAAAAGTAGCGTTTTTCAACAGGCGACTCGTGAGACGATCATCTCGCCAATGGCTGTCCGTCCTTCATTAAACTTTATTGCATTGGGGTGGCGGTAAAAAGTACCCGTACTATGTACATATACAAGTTTCACATTCCACCTCCGTATCAGTATCAACCAAACGATCGCCACACATAATTAGGCAGGGACCATTCAAGCAACAGTCACCGAGTAAGTGGATGTCGTGAACTCCGCGCCTGAGCCCGTGAATGGCTCCGTGCCTGCCTGCACGTCGGTCAGGTACAGGCTCGATTGCAGCCCCTGGTTCTGCTCCAGGTACTGGAAGAAGTCCAGCAAGTCACCAGAGAAGCTCTGAGCCTCCGACGAGGCAACAAAGCTGTACACTTGCATGTTGCCGTTTTTGCCCGACCACAGGTCGAATGAGACGCCGCCAATCGTCGTGGTCGCGACAGACTGACCGGTCGAGGAGATGGGGCCTGCGCCGCCCAGGGCAGCCAACCAGACCATGATCTCATACTCAGCATCGCCGTCGGCAGACGAGGAGAGGAACATGTCATAGGCGACGTCGGCCACGAGGTCAGAACCGGTGTAACTATTTTTGTCAGCCTTTCCCTCAAAGCCTTGTTTCTTATTGCCTGCCTACCTCCACTCCCACTTGGTGGTCATGCTCGACACGCTATCGAGCGTCTTTGCGTCAAACCGATAGGCCGCATTGGGGAAGCTCTTCACGGAGCCGTCGCCGCCTTTCCATGACCAGGTTGCGTGCCAGGAAATGGTGTCGCCGTTGACGGAGTCCAGCCCCGTGCACTGCGAACCTTTCTCGGCGTTGTCTTTGCCCCAGGCGTTGTTGTAAAGGATGAAGTCGCCTTCGTTCGACTGGACATACTGGCCGCAGAGATCAGCCCGACGAGTGAGGGTATTGGGAATCACGGCCGCCGTGGTGAGCGAAAGGAGAGAAGTGAGAACGGCGATGGACTTCATTTTGAAAGTGAACGAATGATTGACGCTACAAGAACCTGCTTGTGATGACTGGATTTGTGAAGATGGACGCCTAGGAGAACATTTTATATCTCTTTTTCAAGGAGCTCATCAAAACCAGGTACATTAACCGGCCATCTCCATCCAACTTTGCTATCAATCAACCCGAGACTATCCAATATAACCGACCCATCATGACACGGGTTGAAACCGCGAGCATTGTCGTGTTCCCTGGGTTGCTTTCCTTGAAGCTGTCCAATATAGTGCAATATATTATCCGGCTTGATGAGTGCGGATTCTCCTGTTTCACACTAACCGAGAGCGGTCGTTGGTCCGAATTCATCTATGAATAAGCTGGTCCTCTCTGAAGGTCGCTGTAGCTTTTATTATTAGCATTGCTCCAGTTCATTTTGATCTGTATCTTATAATAAAAGTCTGGAGCTTGCTGCGGGCTCCATATCCATAACCTCGGCTCGTCTCATCTCTATCGGTTGTCTATCGGAGCTTTACTGAAGGCCCTCAGCATGACAGCCATATAGAGATGAATTCTCGATGACAATGGACACGGCGGCAATTCAATGAGCTGGCAGTCGAAATGGCAATGGTTGAGATGTTAGCTGAGTGCTGACCACCAATCAAGTGGCCTGAGCGGATGATTTTCTTACCGAGTTTCTTGCCGCCTCAACAATAACAGATCTTCTGTTTTTTACTTATTTCCTCTACCTCTCCTTTCCTCTCCTTTACCATATTCCGGATTCCAAGTCAATTCCAACTTGAGAATGCCCAAGTCTTCTCGTTCGCAAAACAGCGCAGGCAAGACCTGCCGCTGCCTTTCCTTGCGCTGCCTGAGCATCTTCGCCATCTTTTTGGCACTCTTCTCAGCTCTCTACTCCTATCTCAACGCGCGCCTTGAGCAATTCTATATCTTCGAACCCGGTCAATTGCACGATGTCTCCCAGCGCGCCATTGCAGCTCATGGAAATGACACTCGCTCGGTTGTCAACTACATCGTCTCTGAGTTGGACCAGAAGGTGCCCAGCCAGTTCGTGAACAAGGAAGAGGAATGGGTTTTCAACAACGCCGGCGGTGCTATGGGTGCCATGTACATTATCCATGCCAGTAAGTTTCTTCTTTCTGCGCCTGTTGTGTGTCGGCCCGGTTCCATGGACAACAGTCCCGCGACCTTGGAACCAAACCCGCGCGTCCTTGGATCACCATCACTAACCAATTCCAATAGGTATCACCGAATACCTGATCGTCTTCGGCACCGCCATCGGCACAGAAGGTCACACCGGTCGTCACACGGCCGACGACTATTTCAACATCCTCCAGGGCACCCAGCTCGCCTATGTCCCCGGATCCTACGAGCCCGAGGTCTATCCGCAGGGCACGGTGCACCACCTGCGCCGCGGCGAGGTCAAGCAGTACAAGATGGAGGAGTCGTGCTTTGCGCTTGAGTACGCGCGTGGATGGATCCCACCCATGCTGTTCTTCGGATACGCGGACACTTTTTCGAGCACGCTTGACTTCCCGACTTTGTGGGCGACGTCGCGGATTACCGGTCGGGAGATGATTAAGAATCTCCTGCAGATGAAGCTGTAATGCGATTGCACAGCTTTATGAGTGATCGTGAGTTGTTATGTTGAGGATGGTTCATTGAGGAATGTTGTCATGTATATTATGCATTGATGGCTTGGGTGCTATAGTATTCAATAATGTAATAGCAAAATGAACAGAAAATGTACACTTGAATGTCTTACTATTACTACGCTGCCATTGCACAAAACCTTATGCTGAATAAGCACAACTTATGCAGGCACAACAGCGGGGTCATCTTTTATCTTTTTATCTTCCTATCTTCCCCAGAATTTTTACTCACTTTGAACATTACTCCAGCCACAAAAACAGATCAGAATGCCACCCAGCCTCTGCGCCAACTGCGAAACTACCCGCGCTGTGATCATCCGGCCCAAAAACCGCCAGAAACTCTGCAAAACCTGCTTCCTGACCATCTTCGAAACCGAAGTCCATGAAACTATCACCTCTTCCTCCCTCTTCCACCGCAATGAGCGGATCGCCATCGGCGCGTCCGGCGGAAAAGACAGCACAGTCCTCGCCTCTGTTATGAAGACTCTGAACGAGCGCTACGATTACGGGTTACAGTTATGTCTTTTGTCGATCGATGAGGGGATCAAAGGGTACCGAGACGATAGTTTGGAGACCGTGAAACGCAACGCGGTGCAGTATGACATGCCACTCGAGATCGTCGGGTACGGGGAGTTATACGGTTGGACGATGGACCAGGTTGTCGCGCAGGTTGGCAAAAAGGGCAACTGCACGTACTGCGGTGTCTTCCGACGACAAGCGCTAGACCGCGGCGCCGCGAGACTGGGCATCAAGCATGTCGTAACGGGGCATAATGCGGACGACGTCGCGGAGACGGTCATGATGAACCTGCTGCGTGGTGACCTGCCGAGATTATCGCGAGGCACGAGTATCGTTACGGACTCTGGGGCGTCCGATATTAAGCGCAGCAAGCCGCTCAAGTACGCTTATGAGAAGGAGATTGTGCTGTATGCGCATCATAAGAAGTTGGATTATTTCAGTACGGAGTGTATTTACTCGCCGGAGGCGTTTCGGGGGAGTGCGAGGACGTTGATTAAAGATTTGGAAAAGATTAGGCCCAGTTCTATTTTGGATATTGTGAAGAGTGGGGAGGATATGGCGCTGCTTGTTCCTCCGGAAGTTAATGGGGGAACCAAGAAACCCGCTGCCGCAGCTGTAGCTGCAGAGGATGATACACCTGGAGGCTGCGGTAGCCAAAACGGACGTTCCAGCGGCGGCGAAATGGCAGAGATGGAGAAGAAACTAGCCGAAGACGACACCGCAGCATCTCGCGAAACCGAGATCCAGCTCCCAGCGGCAGCGCCGAAGAAGAAGACCAAGAACCCCGATAAGAGCCGGACACCGAAGCAGGTCAAGGCGCAGTCTATGGGTAAGTGTGAGCGCTGCGGGTATATCTCGAGTCAGAAAATTTGCAAGGCTTGTTCGTTGCTGGAGGGGCTTAATAAGAATCGGCCCAAGACTGCTATTGAGGTTGGGGTTGGGATGGAGGATGAGGAGAGCAGCTCGACGCTTATGAGGCAGATGGAGCAGGTTCAGTTGACGTCTGGCTAGGCTACTGCTTGTAAACTCAGGACAAGAGACTTTACACTGAGGTCTACTTTCTATTTTCACTTCGATTCCTAACGGGATACCAATGGCCTGGCATATGAAGACACACCTACATCAGGACTTAATACTGTCAAGCCAATCCAATTAAATACCACACGATGCAAAATCCGCAATCATTGGATCCAGCAAGCAAACTGAAGCCACTGTCGAAGAAGAATTGGCTATCTGCAATCGAATCGTGACAGTCAAAACATGAATTTGTACTGGATGCATCAAGGCCAACAACCCAGGGTTAGCCATTGTCAACCTACATCTTAGATAGCGAATATTGATGGCCGAGAATTATGAATGAGAGATAATGCTTTCCTTTATGTCCGTACTCCAAGATACCCAATCTTTCACATGTAAAAACAGCACCAGAACCCATATTAATTGACAAGAACATAATATAATACATGACCATAAAGAGGTATCCAACCAAAGCATCAGTCGTATTTTTAGACACCTGGTATTCCGTACCCTATAGACAGTACCCCCCTCGCAACATTCCATCAACCCAACCCATCCAGCACAATTCGCTCACTTTTTCTCTCCCTCCCCACCAACAACCGGTAAATCCCACCCCACCCTCCTAGCCGTAAGCCTAATCCTCTCTTCCTCATCCATCCCCATCCCGGGATTATATCTTTCCACCAACGCCTTATACGTCCTCTGCGCCCTCACATAAACCGCCAACTGCTCCGCCTCCTGCACCCTGCCCTTCATCTTCTCCCATTCATCCGTCTCGCTTGTGTTCGGGTTTGTCGCGACGTTTGTAAATTGCGGGGTGGCCGCAGTGGTGCGGAAATGGTCGCGGAGGCGGGCGTGGAGGGGGGTTGTGGTGGTTTTTGGGAGGGAGCGGCGCGGGTGTTCGCGGAGGAGGGCGCGGTAGGTTGAGCGAGCATGTGGGGTTAGGGGCATTTTGGTGGGTTTATTTTTCTTCTCTTTTTCTTTTGGCTTTCGGCTTTTGTTTGGGAAGAAGTGAGGTGAAGAGGGCGGAGGAATCGTTGAAGGGCCGAGAATGATCGGAGGTTATTATCACGTGATGCATATACTTAACCCATATTGCAGACCTACTTGTCTACCAAGGTAATGCTGATTATTATGTATTCCATATGTACAAGGTACAATCGCTAAAACACTATCACCTCCCAATCCAAGAGCATAAACCCCATCCCATCGCGTCAAAAATCATATCGGCATCACAACTGTATGGTATAGACATGTGAAATTGAAAAACCCGTCGCCATCGCTCCAACTTTTCGTCGAAATAAGTAAAATATGATAAGAAAATACCGCTAGAGTAGATAGATAACGTGAAATGGTAAAAGAAGGGTAGGAGAGAGAAAGGCTACGATCGTAGCCAACCGAACTTCTTGCGTCCGGTTTCACCACCGGCTGATGGTTCAACGTGCATGCTGCGGGCATACAGTTCCTATACTCGTTAGTGATGATGTCAGAGAAGAAGGTGGAAAGATAGAGCGTACCTCTTCATCACCAGCCAGCTTGATATCTAAAATCAACCGCTGGATGTCATCGTACCGGTGCATCTGGGAATAAGGCGTCTTCTGACTCCGTTGAATGCACAGCACAACTTCGCCCATAACTTCAAACTTCTTCCAATTGATCCGCGACTTGCATTCGCCGATGAAGGTCTTGTTCCCTTCTTCGGCTGAGACGAGATCGCGACGGTGCAATGGCAGGAACGGGATTCGTTCGGAAAATGAGTTGTCCCATGCTAATCGATAGGCAAAATGGCTCTTCTGGGTTCCCATGAGGATAACCAGCCTCATGAAATCCTTTTGGACCTGGACAGGGACTTGGTCGCGGGTTTGCGAGAGTCGCTGGACTGGTGTACCGTTGATTCCGGCTATTAATGCTCCAAGAGAGTTGTAATTGTTGAGGCGGCGCAGTTTCTGACTGGTTAGTATCCATCAATGCTAATAATAGGAAAGAAACTCACCAATGCAATGTTCATGAACCGCTCCAGCGCCCTAGCCCGATGCTTAGGCTTGTCTCGAAGCAGAATCATGCTCGCAACAAAGAAAGCCAAATGGTTAAACTGCTTTATCATCCGATTGACATTTTGCAGGCTTTTAATCTTATCCTTATCC
The DNA here is from genome assembly GCF_000600275.1 of Aspergillus ruber CBS 135680. NCBI lineage: Eukaryota > Fungi > Ascomycota > Eurotiomycetes > Eurotiales > Aspergillaceae > Aspergillus > Aspergillus ruber. The sequence continues at coordinate 406,089 of NW_024467312.1, read as the reverse complement.
GGCCCTGAGATGCTAACATGACGCACAAGGTCTCGTGGCCGGAATGAATTGAACATAACCCAGTCGAGCCTTGTCAATTCTCGCGCAACATCTTCGTCTGAGAAATCCATAAATTGCCGCCATACGATCTTGGAAATCGGGATCATCGGCGAGAGTTCCAGGTGGTGAGCTTCTTTCTGTGCAGCCTCGGTACTCAAAAGCGTGAAAGATTGGCTCACGATGTTGCCGGGTTTCTCAACCAGAGACGAGCTCGATGGTGGACCGGATAGCTTCATTGATGGATCCGTTAACCCCTCACTTAAATCCACTGCGCTAAGGTTGTAGATGGGATCTTCTTCCTCTTCTTCCTCATCCTGTGGGGTAGACGCTGGTCCGCCGAGGAAAGTCGATGGCGAATTCCGCCCCGAGCTAGCCAACGGGGTGTCCGAGTTATTCAATTCTTCAATATCTCTGTCCGAGAACGGCCAGCCCACATCGTCGTCTTCTACCGGTATTTCGAGATATGAGCTAACCTCCTTCGCAGCGAACATGTAGAAATGACTGCGCTCCAGTGTCGAGACAAAATCCACTATTCGCTTCCGGGTGCGTGGGTGCGCCAAATCTCCTGGGTACTCCGACACCCATTGGGCCATGACGTTTAGCAGCTGGAGCTGATCGGCAATGCGCGAGAGCTGGTCGCTATTGTTCTTCTCGTTCCGGTCGAATCGCTTGATTAGCGCGCTGAGAAGCTGTGCGGGGGCCGCAAATTTGCGGTATAGACACAAAAATATGGCCGCAAATTTCGAGTCCTGCCGTGATACCGGTTGCGACACTAAGCGATCAACGAGCTCATCGAAAGTGTAACCGACATCGCTTGGGGTCCCGTCGTTGGTCTTGTCTCTGCTTCCGTCAGGACTGGGCGGAGCGCTCCGCGGCCCATCAATTTCCTCTTCCATAGCCAAGAAGTTATCGAAGGCATCCGAGCCACCACTGTTCCGCCACTCGGTATGTAGTCGCTGTTGTCGATTGAGATCCTTGTTGGGCGAACTCCCATTTGAAGCCGAAGGGTCGTACGGATTCAATAGGGTCCCAGAGGGTGGAGTCTGCGGTCGCATAGGGTTCGAATTGCTCCGGGCGTACCTGGATAAGCCATGCGCATTATTTGAAGAGACGTTCGAGGTGGCACCGGTACTTGTAGCACCACTGCTAGTATTCGCCTGGTCTGTGGGCCTGCGGATCTCACCGCTTCCGTCTACACCTTGAGTTGGGACAGTAGAACTAGTAGTTGTTGGGCCGCCAGCGGCTGGTTCTTGATTTGCACGAGCTTGATGAGGAAATCCGTGCGCGATGGGGGGATTGGTTTGTAAGGAAGTTTGCGACGAGTTCCCGGTGATGGCTTTATTGGCTTGACCGTTATGCGAGAGCGCAATGTCTAAATCAACGTGAAAGAACCGTTAGTACTATGATCGAATCCCTAAAGCCACGGGGATGCAAAAGGCTTTTGATGTCGGGCACATGCTGCACCCGGCACCATGTTTGATCGGCAGGCGAGACAAAGGGCCGCGGTGCGCAAAGGGCTTGGTGCCGCGGGTTAGCACGACCACGGGGAGACCGCCAAAAAGGGGTGATTGTCCCAAGGTTCGCAACCAGCACGAAGGAGCTGTTTAATAGGCAGACATCATGTATTGCGCGCGAATTCGTAGATGAGGAAAGAGACAAAGAGGAAAAGAAAAAGAAAAAAAAAAAAAAAAAAAAAAAAAAAAAAAAAACAAGCAACGTGGTCCAGATTTCCAGATCGCAAAAACTGCGCGAAAGAACAGCACTTACCACGTTTATTGTTCACAACAGATCGCAACACCAGTGCTATACACATCTTTTGCGATCGCGGCGATTCCGGCGTTGCTTTGTGGATTTCATATCGTTCGAGGACAGGGTCGCGGACCCCATTATGAGTTGGAACAACGTCGCTCTTGCTGGCAAGCACTACAAACGGAAGTGAGGAGGCAGCCACGGAATCTGCGAAGGCAAAATGATTCATCAATCAGCCACAGCATTCTTTGTTGACTCAAACGGAGGACAATGTGCAACACTCTGCCGGGGTAGACAGATAACGGTAATATAAACGCACCTAATAGCTTCGCAGTTTCCGGGAAAGTCGATGGCTGAGTGGTATCATGTAGGACGAGTACACCATCTATCGCAGGAGGTGACGGATCACTGCCGAAGCGAGGCCAGACAGGGCCCTTGGGATCAGGCGTGATCTCAGTGGTTGATAGCTCCAACACGCGAACCAGGTAGACGGATCCATCCAATGACATCTTCTTCGTTGTTTGTCGGCCCTTGAACGGCTGCCTCATATCTAGTGCACTGGTGATGAATGTCGTCTTGCCCGCCCCGTCACAACCGGCAACGGCAATTGTCACATGGGGAAGATCCGGCTTTACTAATGACTGTATTACCCCGAGATATCACAATCAGCTTAGGTCCCCGGAATATAACCCTTCAGTCCAAGTAAACCATACCTCGTCGCTCACACGCTGCGGGATAGCGGTGGGGCTCCCGGTAGTAGACAACATTTCCTCCTCCGGGACGGTCTGTTGTCGTACGAGTTTCTTCAAGCCGGCATCGTTGGTCGACATCGATGTCATTTTCGAAGAAGAATCCAATTGAAATAGCGCCCCAACTGGAGCGGAATTTGTTCTGCTGGGTAGACTAGGACGTTGCGGAACGGAAACCGATGGCAGGCCCTGGGCTTTGTCGCTGGAAGCACGTTCTCTCCGAATCTGCTGAAAAGTCATGCTCGGGAGATAGCCCAGGGGGGGAGGGATGACTGTGGCGAGTAGAAGAGGGAGAGAGGGTGGTAGGTGCTGGCAATAAACGATTGGTGGTATAGAGGAGAGTAGTCTGCGCGGAACAGATGGACAGTGCGACGCCAGGGGAATCAATGGGAACGAAATCGAACGGCAAACAAAATCGGGAGGGCGCAAGTGATGACTTGACTAGGTGAGATATTGAGGCCCGACCGGCTTATCCATTGTGGCTCAAGTAGTTTCCAAAGTGGGAGAGTCGAGAAGGTGAAGTAGTGGTAGTAGTAGGAGCAGGTGGTTCTGAGCCGCAACTTTGTGGATAAACGGTCCCCGCGACTCGGCCTTTTGAGTTCTTTTTTTTCTTCCCCCGGAGATTCTTTGACTGAAACTGAGAAAAGTCCGACGGGGAGAGACTGACAGAAAATGAAACAGAGTCCAGGTCAGCAATGAGCTGCAATTGAGCGAGACAAGCGGGAAGATTGAAGTCTCACTGAGTCGGAAGCGAAAATGTACTCCGGACGCTGTCCCGGCACTGCACTCCGCAACGGCAAATATGCAGTAAATATAATGGTTGATAATGTAATAATAACAGCAAATAAGTGAAATATAAATAAACCGCAAATAGAAATGCTGCACTATAAGAACATCAACAATAACAGTCAGCTACTATGTACCACTTGTTATCCCCACGGTGTGTCCGCCGCTACGGATCTCCACATGGAGCAAAAACAAATGTTTAAAGGGAAAAGAGAAAATGATGAGAGAATAGGGAAGGATATTCATATGGCTACCAGTAAAAATACGAAGAAAGGAAGTCTCCTTTATGATGATACCCCGCTGCCCTTTACCAACCATAACTGCATAGTTAAGCCTAGTATCTTAGTATGTGGTAAATCGGTACGGAGCAGGCTGAGAACAAACATGATTGAGCTTTGGCTTGAGATCGGCCAGAGTTTCTTCGTCGTCAAGCATTCTCTTTTTTCCCTCAGTCTGTATGTTGTACTCCAGTGATGCTCCATCCTCGCTACTTGGTACGTGCATCTAGACGAGACTGCTGCATATTTCAGTCCACACAAAAAGCCCGACTGACCTGCGTGCTTTTACTCGCTTTGAACATCATAACTCCGTCTTTTCCGATTTATATAGACTCATAATCATTGGCAGAGATGTTTGCTTGTCGGGGCGGACGATAACCATGAGAATTTTCTTTACTTTTTTGGGCTCACCCGTTTGGAGAATCCTTTGCGGAAGATTTTTCTTTTTTTCTCTCTTTCAAACTCCATTCCTCCCGAGCAGCAAATAAAAATGAAAAGAAAAAAAAGGTTCTCGTTTGAATAGTCTCCCAATCACATTCGTTCCGATTAACGGACTAGCATAGGCATACATAGTTAAGAGTATGTACATGCTTGTACAGGGAGCAGGACACTCGGACTAGCTCGGTTTGGCCGCTACATCTCTGAACATACAGGATGCAGTACAAATATCCTGGAGTGCTTTGGCGATTCCAAATCAGACAATCTATCACACGACTAACGAGTCAGAATCCTTCGCCCTGTGTACGGAGTGCAGCGTCTCTAGTCTTATTCGGGGAATCCTCGACGGAGCACACCGCCGTCGTAATTGATGTCTAAAATCTAGCCGAAATCTCCAAAGACATGGGTTGGCTGAAACTGGGGCCTTTTCTTTTCTCTTTAGTGGACGAATTCTATCCAGATTTAGGCCAGCCAACTGGACGGATCCCGAACCCATATTTCCGAAGGAACACTCTAATGCCGGAGTGGGTCGGGGAATAATACAAGCCGGCAGAGAGCTCAGCTTGAGAAGAACTGGATTGAGTCAATTGACAGCGGGCTGTCCGGCTTGAATTTGAGAGGATCTGGGTCTGGACCCGAGAATCGGGGCTTGAAGATGTATCGTGGCCTCTGCTTCTGTTCATTTCCGTAGACACTGCCTTGACCCACGTTCTGCTTTTCTATTTTATTGCGGGCTTCCCAGTGTTCGAAATAAAGCTCTACCTTGAAGCTTTACCAATAATAATCTTTAGAGCACATTTTCTGTAGCTTCGTCAGATGTTACCACCACCCAGTAAACCCACATATAACGTAAATCCTCGGTAAATCCGCAGTAAAGCCGTTCGCAGCTTGCCTTTGCCATCGGTCACTCCGTACCTGAAAAATAGCATAGCAAAGCTCTCCATCTGCCACGTGGTGATCAGAGCCCTGTAAAAAGAAACAACATGTCCCAGGGGTATCAATTTTCCCAATCCAGTCCCATCATGCCGGTTCCTGGGACAGCGACAGATCATCACCATTGCCACTATCATTGACCAACGCAACAAATCGCATGAACCCTTCCGCGTCATTCCCAATCTCCAACCCAGCCTCGCATTGATCCCTATATTTCCTCACTTTTCCTAGACCCCGATTAAACCCCTTCTCCCGGGTCCAAGGTCCCCGATTGCGATACCCGCCTCTCCCTCTTGAATTCGCGCGTCCGCCTCGACCTGTCTGAGGTTTGTATTGTAGCTCAATCCATTCTTTCTCTAACGTGGTCTTGTAAATATCACGCAATTGGGCACGGAGTTGCGGATATCGGCTGAGGAGAGGTTCAAGGTCTGGTGATTTGAGCACTGCTGCTGGGTCGGGACGATCGTCATTCTGCTTCATTGAGGTTACGAGGTCGTTCGCGTCTGTTTCAGGTTGAGGGGGGTTGTGGTTATTCGACGGGGTCTGTTCTTGTGGTTTGGGCGTGCAGTAGATCTTGTGCGATTGTGTGCAGCCGAGCGAGCAACTGGTCGAGTTAGAGATGTCCCAAAGTATTACTGGTAAGGTCTTCATAAAATTGGGAAGGAGACGTACCTCAAAATCCCGCAGGTAGGGCATCGATATTTGGATTGCTCAGAGGAGCAAACCTCGCAAGTAATCGTCATTTTGATGTCGAGCACTGGTAGACCGTAGTGCTGGTTTGCCAAGGGGAGGGGGACACTTTGAAGATGCGCTGCTACTTTTGTGGTAAACCCTCAGACTTCGCAGCTCAAAAACGCCAAAGAAAATCAGCTAGCTACGTAGTATTCAGCCTTAACAAAACTCCTCGTTGAGATAACGTGCCAAGCCAAAAAAAAA
>NW_024467312.1:389242-400081 GCF_000600275.1 Aspergillus ruber CBS 135680 | reverse complement strand
AAAAAAAAAAAAAAAAAAAGAAAAGAAAAGAAAGAAACTCAAGGTCCAGATCTCGGCTCCCGCCCAAAAGAGGAATCCTTGCGATTATGTCACGTGAAATATTGTAAACGTTTGCCACCACTCGCCAATCGAGGTAGAGGGGAACTACGGGGTAAGGTATACAGCGACAGAGATCAATTGAGTGATGTCTGGCTTTCTTGACATGATTTCATGGGGCGTGGAACAATGATTGATCTTCACCATTCGAATCATGGGTGGTATTCCGTTCAAATCAACCGGGTGTAATACCTGCCGGCGGAGGAAAGTCAAGGTGAGCTGCTCTCTGGACTACGTATTTATATGCGACGATTCCAGCCTTGAAGATGCGCTGATAACGCTGCCGAGATGTGCAGTGCGACGAAACCAAGCCCGAATGTCTTCGGTGCGTCAAGAATGGCCATATCTGCACCGGTTATGAAAGACAGAGGGTCTTCATCCACAAGTCTGCCTCTGCGGTCAATAATTCGCAAAAAGCCCAGCGACCAAAAAGAAAGGACGCCGCAAAAAGTAACAGGCCTGCTGGAGCAATAATTGCGGTCAATCTTGCGGAGCAGGTCCCTCGATTCAATGCCCGCCTCGAGGTCCGATCTCAATTGTTGGCGTCTTTCATCAACAACTTCCTGCCCCCTGCGCAATTGTTAAAGACGAATAAAAATCTCTATGAGACTCTTCCAGATCTCATCGGAGGCAGTCCGCTCCTGGATAAGGCAGTCATTTCGCTTTCGTCGGCGTTCGTCGCAAAGAACAACCGTGATGACCGGTTACTGCAGTACAGCACCAAGCTTTATAGCCAAGCAATGGAACTCCTCCATAGGAAGATCAGGATGGGCAAGGGATTGGGAAAGGACCTTCTATATACCACAATCATTTTTCAGGTATATGAAGTAAGTGGCACGTACCCGGGTTCTCGGTAAGGGTTGGCCACTAATGTGTAAACCAGTTGATCAATTGCTCTCCATCTGGATTCCCTGCATGGCTGGCGCATGTCCAGGGAAGTAACGCTTTGATACAGCAATGCAGCGGGCGAAGTAAGGAAGCCGTTGCCGAAAACCTATTCCTCCGTCAGCTCAGATTTGTCATTGTGAGAATTGTTATATCTGTGTTTGCGGGTCGATGGCTGATCGTTGTAGCTGTGCGATGCGATTGGGAAACGACAATCCCCATGGCGCTATAACATTCCGACTAGGTCTAGTGAGCCGGGGGACAAGAACGCGCTTGCACCCGAACCCATCGATATATTCATCGACATATTGATCGAATGCACAGCTCTCATTGAGGATGTAGACACTTTCCTCGACCATGGGTATTTAGTTAGAGGCTCTCGAAGAGTAGGGGAACGCTTGTTGCACTCGTGTCTGTCGCTCGAGGACAAGCTGCACAATACTTGCATCTGGATGCAGGACAAACTTGGAGTACCATCTCCGCTTTCGAAAGATTCTAGTATTCTGAAAACATTCAGAACCGCCGTCCCCAAAGACTTCTTTCCTCAGCCTCTCAACTTCCCATCGCTCACCTGTGCCGAATCGCACCTGATATATTGGACAACTCTCGTTTTGCTTTACCCCTTGATCAACCAACTGTTCGACTTTCTCAGCCCTGGTCTTAGTCAATCCGGAAGCCCTGCCTCCACATCATGTTATCCGTCCATCGAATCAGCCGAAATCTCAACCTCTCCGTCAACCGAGACACTGGACCGAGTCGACTTCATCGCCCTAACCGCCGTCTATGCGACAGAAGTCTGCCGCGCCGCAGCATACTGCCTGCAACCGAACATGAAAGCATTAGGCGGACAAATGCTTCTAGCACCCTTAAGCCAAAGCACACAATTCTTCCAAGTCGAGCAGTCGAGCGAGAAGATAAAATGGTGCCAGGCAGTATTTATGCATCTACCGCAGGTGGGGTTCGCGATCGGCGTGTTTCTGAAGGATATGGTATGGCCGCAGTATCGGTTGTCGCAGAAGAGGAGATCGCCTACTCCGCTCGAGCAGGTTGTTGAGTGATGTTAACAGGAAGTGACGGGTAGTGAGTGCACCTTCCGTGTTTACTTAATGGGACTTAACGGGGATTGAAGTTGTTTTGGTAGGCGTCTGGAGTGGCTGGCTGGTTTTATACATGGTGTTGGCGTGGGTGGAGATGGGGATTGGCAGCTCGCACTCAGTATCTAAACCGGGTTAGCTCCACATAGCTTGTGCGTGACGGACACCGGTATTCTCCAAACTATGAGCGGATAAGCTGCCAATCAGTTTGGTCCTTGTTAATTGTGTTTTTCTTTCTTTTCCTATATATCGAAATATGTCATTTGTCGGGAGAGTCGTCTATACCAAGTATCTGTACATAACCCAGAGAACAATAGGTTTGGGATGCTATGACCACCTTTATAGTATACTTTATCATTAGAGTGATAATAGTTGGCCTAGATCTAGGTACTGTACCCCCTAGTCAACCAACACTCATCATAGATATTTGCTAAACCAATGCAACTCCCAAGTTTTGCCTCAGTGAAGACTCTCCCGCGTCATGCACTTCGTCGAGAAATGACTCCCACCCAATTAACCATTTGGTGATGTCTTGTGGCCAAGGTGTGCGGATAAGGTAATTGTACTAGCGCCGGCGAAACTGGTGAGCCCGGTCGTAGGGAGTGACTTTGAAGTAGGCAGAGAGTGTCTTGAGTTTGGGTGTACGAACCTTTTCCACTGATTAAGGCACTGTTGTTCTGGCGCAAATTAGGCGTTAATGTAGCGGTGGAAACTCTCATATTCACTTAGGATCTGATCGGCCTACCTATCTTCTTTTCCCCAGAAGAAAGCATCAGTCTCGTACTCGAAATCCATATCTGCATCACTTTCGTAGTCACTTGATTGAGGTGGGAATGGTTCGGTTCTATGGAGTTATTCTGGCTTTTTCATGAATGGATCTATCTACTGCTATATATTATTTCTCTTGGCCAGGGTGCGAAGATCGGAGGACCCGAGATCAATTCTGATCAAATAGGGAGTTGGTCGGACATTCATTGCTTTATTGGGTAATGGTTATTGAATGGCTTCAATTTATCACAATGAAAAATCAATGGAAGAAATTGAAGACACTGTTAGGGGCTAAGCCCGCAGCGCTAATAACTATCATACAAGAGGTTTCGTTGAAGGAGAGAAGAACGGATGTCCCATCGGACAAGCCTTTTATATACAAAAGTACATCATGCGGGGTAGTAGTCAAGTAACCACTCCGATCATTCCTCCGACTAGCATATCGTTTATTCTACAGGCGCAGCGCGCAGCCTGTGACAGACACAAAAGTGTAATGGGTTGTGCTGCCCATCTGAGAGTAAGAAGGGATATTAGGGGATCCGATTTCTCAACGGTGACATTATTACTCCGGGCTGCTAGCGAGAACTCACAAGTTCTCAAATGAGTTCATAAACGAGGTGAAAACCGAGTTCGAGGTTGGATTGAACTCGACTCGCTGGCAGTAGTAAATAGCATTGATCTGATTGGCGTGCGCATTTGTCAGCATCGATTCCCGCGGAATAGCCACTCACGTGTGATTTATTGCGTCAGAGTCCGGACCGGGCAAAAAATATCCTGAACCCATCCAACTCTCGCCTCAAAACAACTACTTTGTCAACATTGGTGTTTTGCACATTGATCTAATACAATCAAGATGTCAGTGAGCTCAGCATCTGGAATCATGCTCAGGCGGACAATCTTCAGCACCAGACTGGCGGCCCCGTGGAACGCTGCAGAGGTGACTTCTCGGTCGGTTAGAAGCCCTGCATTGGGTTCCTACAGAGCCGTTCATCAATCGGCACGATTGCCAGCGATGACTTCCTCTGAGACTCGACGCAGACCGGCGCTGCGTCCTCGTCACCAGCCTGCTGCTCATTCCCGGGTTAACGGGCCCTCGCCGGCTAGCAAGCGCACCATCTTTATCCAGACGGAGAACACACCTAACCCGGATGTAAGTTGTCAGTTTTGATCCAAACTATGAGAAATTTTGCTAATCCATGACTGTTAGGCATTGAAATTCATTCCCAACCACCCCATTCTTCCCGAAGGTTTCCCCACTACATTTATCGAATACCTCTCCCCTCGGTCGACGGTTGCGCCTCCTCACCCCTCCCCGCTGGCGGCGCATTTGCTGAACGTTGATGGTGTCTCGTCCGTCTTCTATGGAAGCGACTTTATCACAGTGACCAAGGCGAGCGATGCGAACTGGGCACACATCAAGCCGGAAGTATTTAGCATGATCACACAAACCGTGACATCCGGCGATCCGATCGTCAACACTATAGAAAAGAGCGCTGCTGAACAAGGTCAAGAAGGCGGTGGCGAGGAGTCGCTGGCCTACAATGAGGATGAAGAAGAGGTTGTCAGCATGATTAAGGAGCTTTTGGAGACCCGAATTCGACCTGCGATCCAGGAAGACGGAGGTGATATTGAGCTCCGGGGATTTGAGAATGGCATCGTCATGCTGAAGTTGCGGGGTGCATGCCGGACGTGCGACTCGAGCACAGTGACTTTGAAGAATGGCATTGAGTCGATGCTTATGCACTACGTATGTTTGCTTCCCGACGGATATGGATGGATTCAGGCTAACAGATTGCAGATCGAGGAGGTCCAGGGTGTTGAGCAGGTCATGGATCAGGAGGAAGAGATTTCTATGCATGAATTTGCGCGGTTTGAGGAGAAGCTGCGCCAGCAGAAGGGGGCGGAGGCGACTGCGGGTACAGTAGGCAAGGGTAGTTTGGACACGGTTGCTTGATTTACTCTTCTTTTTTTTTTTTTTTTTTTTCATATGAAGAATATATACCACGTGAGATTTTTGTTTAATCAGATAGAAAAATCACCAGACCAGTTGTACTATACTGAAGGAATCGACTGTCATACCCAGTTATGCTACTTGTATTATGTGCATGGAATGCCGGAGCGCGGGCCATTCGCCGGGGAGTGCATGAAGAACCGGTGCAGAGAAGAGGGGTAAGGGTAAATCAAAAGAGACTTGGAACCAGCTCTGATAGCAAACAATCCTTATAATCGCGTGCATTAAAACCAGGGTTCATTGATACATCAACCGGAGTCGTTCCAAAGAGTCTTTTTCCCCCGCCTCTTGAGCCAATGCGACTTGTCCACACAACGTCACAACTGCTTGCCCGGGGCGATCCGTGGACAGTGGCTATCAACGTTACAAGCGTCCTGGGTAGATCCCGTGCTACTAGTCCCATAGTACTCCGATACAGAAAGCAACAAGCTGGTAACCGTGGGTCCGCAATGGCGACTATCACGAGGTTATATTCGGATTCATTGCAATTGGGGGATAATGTATCTCGACTGTATCCAATAAATGGACTAGTATTCCATATCGGCCAAAAAGATGTAAAGGAATGTAAAGGAAAAAGGCTGGACTGGGCTGGGCTGATGAGTCAGCTACACTAGAGCTTTCCCCGCAATTTGGTAATATACGGTCACATACGGTACGGATACGGAGTGGTACACGGTGGTACTAAGTGCATGGAGCTAGTGGTAGTAAGGAGGCAAAAGTACAGACCGATGGCATGACGTTCATTCACAGACCAGAGAATGATTATTTAACAAATTACCTGCAGAATTCGACATATAAGTCTCTGTTCTTCTAACAACTCTCAGTGTCTGTATTGTACAAGAGAACAGTAACTCAAGTTCTAACTACTTTTGCCTCGCTTGACCCGTGGCTCGTTGTGTCTCTGTGAACGAACTCTTGTCCCGTACAACGTCTTCGTCGACTTTTTTCAGCTTTTATACTTATAAGCCACACTCCTCCCGTTCTCCATTAACGGATTTTCATCGTCTGCAAGTACGGAGTACGGTTACATACAGTACCAGTACTACCCAACCACCACTCCCGATCGGATCCAGCGAAAGAGCTGCTGCGCCGCCGCTCACTCCAACTCCGCACTCCTTCTCAACAAGATCACTTTTCCTCCGTCGACGGTCTCTTTCCATCTTCTTATTTGTCTTCTTTTACTTCTACTGCCGCTCTTGACCTTTTCTTTTCCTTTTCTCTTAGATTGTTTGCATCTCAAGATGCGTTGCTTTTGAGGGTTGACCCTCGTCCCATTGATCAGACCACCAAGTCCAATATCTTCTCAACGTCATCTAAACATCCCCGTGGTCACGCTATCCGTTCTCTACAAATCCGACTACAATACGGCGCATAGTCGAACTGGATAGATTACTTCTCTACTTGTCTTGGTCGAATGGGATAGGACGGTAGACGATTGGTATTTACTGATTATTCAATACGATTTAAAGACGATCATCGAAAACAATCCGGTCCGGTCTCTATCACCAATTCATCCCATCTCGTGTCTCTCACGCGCCAACCACTACCTCAAATATCTCTCTCAGAACGGAAGCCTGGTCGCTTCTTTTAACTCGAATCCTTCTTGCAATTTTTACGGGAAACGACGAACTTTTTTCTCTTTTGCGACTACTTGGGATATAGATCTAATAAAAGTTTCATTTAGACTGGTGAGTCTCCTGAGGGTATTCGAGGGTAGATCTACCGACGACAGACAACTGACCGATTGGGATATGCTAATATAGACGCGATTACGAACCTACATTATTACTATACTGCTCTACGTTTGTTCGGGAACACCCGTGATACCATCTCTATCTTTGTACACTCTTGGTTGTCTATCTGACAACCTATTCGGCGCGCCTTTTTGTATCAACTCAGGTATGTATAATTCGTTTTCCTTCTTTGTATTATATCTGGCATTCCTTTCATATCATTGCATCTGTTCATTCAATTTGCATTGCCGCTTGATTGCATCCATGGAACCAGTCTACCAATGAAAGAACCCGGGCGGTTTTCCCATTTCTTTCTTCCCTTTGGTACGACATAAAAGGGAAAGCTACCCAGTTTACCCATCCTTTCTTCCCCTGTCTGCCTGGTCCAAAGTCACTTTCATTGAGGGGCGCATGTTCGCCACAATGTGGTGGCATGGTTGTATAGTTTTATCTCTCCAGCGCCCTCATTGCCACGCCAGTTTTCACCGTCTCTTTACATCTATGCGTCCAATTCCACTATATACTGATACCCTACTATTCTATGCTTTGAACTGGCACCATATGCGAAAGCTCTCCTGACCCTTGTCTTTGCATGTTAGAACCAGCGCTTTGTGGCCCAATATACCTCGTCTTTAATCTGTTTGCTTTCTGTTTTTGTTTTGGGGCATTAACTCTGCAGCCTGATCAGCAGTGAATGTCTGTTGTGGTGCTATTTTTCTCCACATTTGGCCTGAGAACAAACATCACTCACTCTCTTCCACATTTTGGCAGTTCCCCATACTTTTCCACTTTTTCATGTTCTGACGTCAACATCCTCCGAAGATAGGACGAAAAGAATTCAAGGTGAGTTCACACTGATTTTCTTAAATTTGATGCTTTCTTCTATGCGTTTTATTCTCTTTCATTTATTCTACTTTTGTATACATTTCCTGCTGTGGACTTTGACTACGACAGCTGTATGACCTAGTCCTGGTCGCCAAACAACTAGCCCACCACTTCTAGTGCCTGCGGATTCTCCATGCTTTATTCAGTTGACCCCTCATCCAATCCACTTGCTAATGGCGGTATCTGCTGCAATCAGGATCTGATTCTTATTCGCTCGTCACATCATGGCTGCCCCATCCAGCAAGCCTGTACAGGCGCCAAAATCCACTACCTCACCAACTTCGTCCACCAATGCGACAGCTCGTCTCGAAAAGGCCCATCCCGGCGTTCGTCGTTCAACCCCCGATTCAGACGCTCTGGCATCTTCAGACGATGATGGGGACCACTCTCAGCAGACGCAGCCCCCGACCTCCTCTGTGTCCATTCCCAAGCCCGGTCGCCGCACGTCCTGGTTGAACGAAGTCCCTGTACACGTTACCCGCAAGTCTTCTTTGACAACTACTGCCCCTCTATCATCGGGAACTTCCAACCCGACTAGCCCCGCAACTGATCAGGCTGTGTGGAGCACGAGTCCGGGTTTGGGTGGCTCGATCGCGTGGAACCACGTTGGAAGTAGCTCATTCCCATGGGGTACGGGTATTTGGAATTCGGATTCTCGAAAAGAGCCACCTCCTCGCCTCTCAGAGATTGTTCCGTCCCCCACTACTTCGAATACTTATCTCGCAGAGGAGCTACTGAGCCCGACCGCCCGTACTTCGTCTGGGGACGCGGGTATCCCATTTTCCATTCCTCTTCATCCGACTCCCAAGACTTATCGGTCTCAATCGTACTCAGTGGGCCAATTGGACCCCGAGTTTCTAACCCAGATGGCCAGCAATTCGGGAGCAGCGCAGGCTCCATACCCCAATGCGCGCCCTCGCAATAGTGTTAACCAGCTGTCCGCCTTGCAGCATCGTTCATCGCGCCCCAGCCTTCTTGGAGAGTTGGGTCACGACCCTGCGACGCTTGACCGTGTGCGTGAAGATGAAGATGATGAGGAGGGTAGCGCCAACGGCTCTGATGGCAGCATGAACTATACTGTCAACCAAGCGCGCACCATTGAGCAGCTCTCCAGGGAGAACGCCCTTTTGCGCCAGGCGGCTATAGATAACAGTATGAGGGACCGTCGCGGATCAACTGCGTCTGCAAACGGTGGCTACGCGGTTGGTGGCGCGCCTCGTAACTTGCATGCTATTCGCGGAAGTGTGCCCGAAGAGACAGATCTAGACGTCCACGACCTGGATGAGCTCCGCAGCATTCATGGATACAACAACAATCTCGGTGGCCCGAAGAGGCGCTTCTCCGAACATTCTGCTAATCTGGAAAAGCAATTTTCAGGGCTTGCTCCCTTGGAAAACCGCGCCCTAGATAATGTTCGAAAGGCTCATTGGCAGACTTCCCTTGGTTTTGACAGTATCCCAGAGATACCCCAGAGTCGCCGTCACTCCTTTGCGGATATTCCCATGCGACACACCTCCATCAGTTCCGCTGCCGGTGATTCGCAGGCTCCCGTCAACTTTAGGACTGGATTGGGAGACCTGGAGGACGAACACCCTCATATCGCTGATGGACCCCTTGGGAATGCCCCAGGACAGACCCGTGAGTACCACCAAAGCTCTTCCCAGATGGTCCCTTATTTGAATCCCGAGGAGTTGGAGGAAATGAGATTGGAACAAATTCATTTACAAGCCCGTCAATTTGCAGCTTCGTACTTCTCCCACGAGCAAAGCCTTCGCATGGCCGACGAGGCGCGTCTCCCTACGTCTCTGCACTCGACCTATTCCCTCCCCCACCATGGCTATGGCCGCCACCAGCCCCCTCTTGCGCATTTCCACCAGAACCAGCTTCTCTACATCGTGACCTTCAAGTGTCACCGCGCGGATGTTTTCTACATCCAGGAAGACACCGGCCTTCAGGTGAAGCCGGGCGATCTGGTTATTGTCGAAGCGGATCGAGGCATGGACCTAGGAACCATCCAGCACGCCAACGTTTCGCTACAAAAAGCCCGTGAGCTCAAGCAGCAGTACGCGGAAGAACACTACAAGTGGTTGATGATGTTCTCTCGCCAGGGCCAGAATGGTGGTACCAACGTTGTTGATCCGTCTGGAAACATTCCCGGTTTGAATGGCAGAAGCGCTATCGGTGGCATGGGTCCTCATGGCTCCCACGGTGGCCCACAGGAGGCGCCTGCTGACATTAAGCCGAAATTGATTAAGAGACTGGCTCAGAACCATGAGATTTTGACGCTTCGCGATAAGGAAGGTAACGAGGCGAAGGCCAAACGGGTCTGCCAGCAGAAAGTTGTAGAGCACCGTCTCAATATGGAGATTTTGGATGCTGAGTTCCAGATGTGAGTGTTTATTCAATCGTCCCTTATTTCACGTTTTGAATTGCTAATAGGAAACAGGGACTGGAAGAAGCTTACTTTTTATTACTTTGCGGACTCATACATCAACTTCAACTCGCTTGTGACTGATCTTTTCAAGATCTACAAGACCAGAATCTGGATGTCCGCCATCAACCCTGCGTCGTTTGCTACTCCGCCTGGCGTTGGCTTGCCCTCTTCCGGTGCCATGAGCAACCCCCTGTACCAAGAGTCGCAGTCAGACCGGCGTCATCAGCATGACGCCCGCCCTTACGGCAATGGTCGAGATTTCGCAAACGAAATGCTGCGCAACCCTTACGCAGATACCTATCAGTCATTCGGCCAGGCCCCTCGCCATCCCGAAGCTGGCCTTGGTGGATTCGGCATGCAAGGCCAACCCGATCCGTTTTCGGCCTATGGACCTACAGCCTACGGCCCGATAGAGACGGGATTCGTGGACTATGCAGCCTCTCCTCGCATGCCTCCAGCCGCCAGTGACTGGACTAGTCGATTCCAGGGCCTGTCACTTGGCTCTTAACGCTGACAGACACTCAGCACGACACATTTCCTTGTACAAATTGGCGTTTCTGTTTTGTGTGATAATCCTGGCTGCACGGTGAGACAGGTACTTATTAGAGATCTTTGGTTTGTCCTATTTTCTTTTTATCTTTTTTACACCTTTTTTAACTATTTTCGGTGTGGATGCGAAGCCTTCGACCGGGAAGCTATTTCTTTGTATTCAATTCTTTCTACTTTCTTTTTTCCCCTTTTGCTTTTCAGTTGCACTCCTCCCTCTTTTGTATTCTCCGCTCATACGCACAGAAGAAAGAAGAAAGAAAGAGATTAGACGCTACTTTTTATCGTTTACAGGCTATCAGATTCGGGTCTGTTTTTTTTTTTTTTTTTTTTTTGCAATGCCGATACCTAACTTAATAGACCGGGCACGAAACGAATATACGGCTT
>NW_024467312.1:344789-388805 GCF_000600275.1 Aspergillus ruber CBS 135680 | reverse complement strand
TTTTTTTTTTTTTTTTTTTTTTTTTTTTTTTTTTTTTTTTTTTTTTTTTGCGATTGTATCAACACTAGGACCGTCTCAAACAAATGGAAATGGATGGACTCGAAGCCATCAGCCGGGGAAAGAAGAGGCATCTGTATGCTACAGGAGAAACGCGTTCTGGTATTGCCCATTTCCTCGTGCGTAAAGAAATTCGTCGTCTATAGGCTCTCATCTCTTGTAGGTCACGTCACTTGTGACCCTGTTGGGGGTCACATTTTCATATCCATCTCGGATTTGTTTTAAACCAACTTTGTGAGCAACGTCAATCCAGTTGCTTAGGCAATACGTTTTGGATCAAGAATCAAGGCCTTATTTCTGGAGTAGAATTGAGTTATTAAAGTCTGCGTTCCGAGTCTAACGCATAAGCCCCCAAGAAGACAAGTGGAGCATACACCGGATTCTCCGGTCCCTTTGCGATGAATCCTTCAGGTTTTCAAGCAGCTTTTGCAGGAGTTTCCCCCAGACTTTCTTCAAGTCTAGGACACCATTATCTACTACCACGGACAATATGAACTGACCGCTGACGGCGTGTCTCTGATATGTTCTGAACGTTGTTCGAGCAGAATTTCAGCATAGTTATCCTACACTAGAAACCACAATTGTCATGTCCATTGCAGCATCAAGCAGCTTTGAAGTTGCCATGGGTCGACTTTGCTTTTGTAAAACATCGTTTCAAGCTTGGTTTTCTCCATAATTCTCCTCATTTCAGGATAACAACATGGAGCATGGTGTATAGCCCAGTGGGTGTGCAGAACCCACTTCTTCCCTATACCAGTTGCAAATGTAAAGTCAGGTCTCAGACTGTAAAGAGCACCCAGAGCATGGATAATCTATAATACACGTCCATAAGCGCCTGTTAATGGGCTGAGGCCTTTTGACTTTACAACAACTCATCAAAATTCATAAGATGCCCCCAACCCACCAAAAGAAGGGCTATCCACTTATTACACCATGCTCTAACCCGCTTCACCCGACTCTCTCACAAATATCGATGGAGCCATCCACGATCTCCCCCCAAGAATACCCAGTCTATTACTTCTGCTACTGCACTTTAAAGGGCCCCGCCCCGCTACTTTAAAAGAATCCTAGACCTCTCAGAAGAAGAATAACCAAAACTCCGACCCGCTAATATCATTGGCTACACGCTAGCTAAATGGGGTGATTATCCTGCTTTGATTGACAGTGAGCAGAAGCAGGTAGATTCTGGGTGTGCTTGGCTTGTAAAGGATGAAGAGCAGGCACAGAATTTTGCGTGTTCTGAGACGAGGGTATATAAGTGTTTTCTTGTCAGATTCGGTTTACAGATGGCGAGGCGCCAGAAGTAGTGTCTGGGAGGATGTTTACGTATGCTGGGGGTCAACAGACTTTGCTGGAGCAGTAGTCTGATCGGAAGCTGTGGGTTTTGCAGATGCGTGGGAGGTTGAGTTAGGGTAGCTGTTACTGATAAGTGACGTAGTTTCAATGGATTTCACAGAGTTCCTTTGGCAGTTTAATTAGAAAGATGAGGCAGCGGAGCATTATGTCAACAAATGCCAGGGTTGGGTGTCATCTTCTTCCAGTTACTGAGTATATTTCATGCAAACGCGCTTGATTTTAGCCCATATTTGACATCATTAACACTCCAACATCCGCACAATGAACTCACATTCCCAAGACCCAGAGTTCATTGAAGGTACGTATATGAAAAGCGTTACCAAATGACACTGGCTGACAGAAACAGAGCCCACAGTGCTATACGTAGCTGCCATTGGAACACGCAAGGTCATTGACCAAAGGTCAAGTGATAAAATCAAGCGCCAGTGTCCATGGATTCGAAGCAAGCAATTTACAGTATATTTCCGAGCATACCACAATCACAGTCCCACGAGTCCATGAAACCCAACGAGATGAAAACGGGATGGCGAAAGCCATTTTTATGGACCTCATACCAGGAACACGACTGGACAAGGCCTGGCCTAGCATGACCGATCAACAGAAAACAGCACTAGCTCAAGAGCTTCATGGCTAA
This sequence comes from Aspergillus ruber CBS 135680, assembly GCF_000600275.1. Classification (NCBI taxonomy): domain Eukaryota; kingdom Fungi; phylum Ascomycota; class Eurotiomycetes; order Eurotiales; family Aspergillaceae; genus Aspergillus; species Aspergillus ruber. Next base: position 386,758 of record NW_024467312.1, on the reverse strand, counting down.
ATCCAGCAACTGCGCGGCTTGGAATGCGACTCTATTGGTGCTCCAGATCGTGGAAAGGCAGTGGTAGGGAAATATGTCCTCCACTTGGACGGACCGCCAGTTCAATCAATTTCTACTCCCAACAATTTTCAATACAGCCCCAGATTCTCTCTGTTACTTTGCAACTTCATCTTTCAAGGAAGATCATGAGATGGTTTTTGCGCATAGTTATCTGGCGCCGAGGAATATACTAGTTACTGAAGATGGTCATGCCACGGCGGTTCTGGATTGGGAGAATACTAGCTGGTACCTTAGGTATCGGGAGTATGTGGGAGCGTACAGTGAGTGAAATGCTCTTCCGGGCTGATCTCGTTATCTCTCGATTATTCTTCTGCTGCAGTAGGGGCTGAGGTAAGAAATAGTTGATGTACGATTGTGTGATGAAGCTATCTAGAGATCTATTAGTCGGAAGAAGAATTTTTGAGCAATATGTACAAGTTGAGCAAATTGAAGGATAACTAATCAATCATGACGCCTCCAAGGAGCTTCCTTATCCAATCTCTCCCACCTTCGATCCCAACCCGTAACCACTTCATTCCGAGCATCATCATTGGAAATGGCCAAAAATGGTTGTTGAGTTCTCAACTTTGAAGTAGTAGTGAGATCATCAGCCTCTGGGCGCTCGTATCCCGAGAGTTCCAGAACCCTATCTGGGGCAGAATATGCGCTGTCAAAATCCACATTCAGATCCAATGCGAGGCTATCCTCGTACCATTGAAATGACGGGCCGGCAAGGTCGTCCGAGGATGCAAAGTCAAGGCGGAAAACACCGTCTACCACACCTGTGTAGATCGTTGGTGATATTTCAGATGGCGAGGACATCGTGTATATCGGGCCACGGTAGGAGCTGGGATTTCCTCGAGAGCGCCCGCGGTTTGAACGTTTGAGTCCCGGGGGTGGATGGGATAGGAAAAGAGAGAAATCCTTCCGTGGGTACCTAAGTGAATCTTGAATCCCGTCTGTGCCCGAGTAGTTTTCGTTTGATTTGTCGCTAGGATGCGAGAATGCTGGGTACCTTCCATTTAGATAGCTGTAAGGGTTATGCACACGGAGATCGAAGAACTTAAGCACCGCATCGCCGCCTGCACCAACCGCAAAACGGTCATGGCCAAATGGATGGACACAATATATGGGGTTGCCATCCGTTGTGTCTCTATACATTGCCTCGTATGCTTTGCTTGTGCGAAGATCATGAAGTCTGAATATTGTCAGTTGCTGCTTGTGTGGGACTGGAAGTGGGGGTCTGAAAAAGGCAAAACATACCTGACGGCCCTATCGCCCCATGAAGATAGAAAAATATTGCCCGACTCTCCAGTTTGCCCAGTTAGCGATGCAATCGCACTAATCATATTGGTCTTCCGATTTAAACCAACGCGTTCCTCGAATCCCAGGGATTCGGAGCTGATTTCCCGATATAGTGATACATTATCAGGCGTGATCGTAGAAATAGACAATGTATTTTCGAGGCGCCCTGTACCTACTGCTAACAGAGTCGGCGACAAGAATTTAGAATAATTGTTACGCGTGAAGCCCTCGTGACCGAGCCGTGCAAAGGGATGGACGTCGGGCTCGTCTGTCGTAGTATGGTAAAGTGCAATGGAGCCATTCTCAAAGTGAGCAGCCAGAATAGGCTCTGGGCCATCACTGAGGTCAATGCGTTCAAGCTCAGTTCCATGCGTCACAAACTCCTGTTCGTAGTCATGGGTTGTGTCATCCGGTGAAATTGAGAGGTGATGAAGCTCTCCACGAACACGACCGAAAATCAGATGCTCTTTGTCATCGGGGCCTTGTATATAATGGTCTGACTTGAGAAGGTGAATACCACAAATATCATCGTAGCTGCTAACATGGTCCAAGTCATTGAACACAACCCACTTGTCAGACTGATGAAAACCAGTCTGTCTGACACGAAGAACAATCTCATCCGCAGCACCCCAGGCAAGAACCTCCTTGCGGTCTGACCACAGATCACCGTTCCATACCTCGTACGAGTCAATGACAGGGCGATACCCAAGAGTAGGGGCGTCCGCCCTTGTGCTCCGGTGGGAACCAACTTTGATCGCATCTCGTGGCGGAACAATGAACCGACCTACCACCGCATTTTTGTCGAGGGCTCGTGATCGAGATGTCAGAGCGCGTGAAGCATCACGCCAAAATGGAGGCGTCTCTATCCAAGGAAAACGAGTTTTCAAGAAGGCTCTGAATATCCGCGAATCCTCGGCTGCGATGAGCAGATGGAGATGTTGGCATGTCTGAGCAATGTTGGTCAAGCAACTGACCGTCGGGAGGTGAAGCGCAATGTTGTAAATTATCTCTGCTGGTAGTTCCGTGAGCATTGCGATTTATGCACTCGGTGGCATAGGAATGACGTATGAACGGATCTAGTGGAAGCAAGAGTCAGCGAGACCTTGAGAATATCCAGTAATGGGACAAGATAAGACAATAGCAAACAAACCTATATATTCTTTATAGAAGCAGATTTTGTCAAATGCTGGCACGGCAATTTCGATAGAGATCTGAATGTGGGATCAGCCAGTGGCTAATGAGCCGTAAAACACAGCCAGGAATTCGCCTTGTAGCCAAGCCATGGCGTCTATTTATGAGAGTCCAGCCTCGTATGCGACAGACATTCTAGAAATGGGACGAAATGTACCGAAAAGATTGAATTGGTCAATCCAATAGCCTACCTCGAGTTGTCGATTCCTCTCGTGGACTTATGTCATCCCTACCTTATCATCACATGATATAAACCGATAAGGGTCTATTTATGGTAAGAGCGAATGTACCTGAACTGAGCACAACAACCCTACGAAATATTCGCGATTTTCCATAATACCACGCGCTACTTGCCATGCCAACCCATATATCCGTCGCCGTCTACCGGGGCGACCCAATCGACTACGCCATGTACAGACATACAGCGCTTCACTTCACTTTTCCCGATGGGCAACAAAGCGCAATGCATGTAGTCGGTGCACCGAGCATGTTCGACTTTGAAGAAGCAGAAGGCATAGACCCAACCAAGGTCACAGGTCTTGCGGGTCTCATCTATGTCGCAAGTGTACCAGATGTCATTGAAAGGGCTTCGATCAAAGATGCTTGCGTCCGTACACCTGTGCGGAATGATCGTGAGCATCGGGATTGGAATTGTCAGAACTGGGTTGGAGAGGCTTTGATGGAGTTGGTAGAGATTGGGTGTTTGACTGAAGGGGAACGGTCAGCGGCTCTTGATAAAATGATGGATATTTGTCTTGAGGCTGCAGATGAGGACCTGGAGTGTAAGTACCACATTCTTTACGATGGGGAGCAGCTCGTTGGTTAACATGTGGATAGAATGGTTCACGAGTTACGACTAGATGAAAGCTACGATTTATAATCCCATGCAAATAATGCCGAGCAGCAGTGTTTTGATATAGCAGCTGTAATCATGTCATGAACTTTTGATTCTGTTAGATTTGGGAAACAAAAATGAAGTATGTGAATTGAAGAAAATAAAAAGCCACCTTCAGCTCCATCTGCGCCTTGCTTGCCGATAAATTGAACAATACTATGAAGACCTGGATAAGAAAGATCTAGCTCTATCTAAACCGGTAAATCTTTTCTTTTAGGTTCTCAGAAGGCCCGGACTGCACACTTGCGATAGATATGTTACTGCAGAGTGCAATTGGACCATTTCTCTGATTTCCCTTGTGGTCCATCAAAAAGACCTTAATTCAAATGATAGATCAGTTAGGATACTGCCTTAATCCTCAAACTTGAAGGACTTTCCTCCGGAGATGTCGATAGGACCACCGCGGTAAGAACCACGCTTCTTTTTATTCTTCTCCTTGGTAAATCCCTTGCCGCGAGTAACCGACAAGTCTTTGTAGGCATTGTCTGCATAAGCGTAGGACATATATGTGTTCGAGGGATGGTCGTGCGGCAGCTCACTCAGAGCAGCGAGAGGGGTCTGACGGGCACCGATATGCTTCTTAGCACGATTGTTTCCAGGGACCGGGCTTGCGTTCGACGAAGATTCCCGGGTATTTTCGGCAGCCTTGTTGACCGGCTTCTGCTCGTCAGAATCGGAGTTTTGGAGGGTGTCAGAAGACTTTGATGATTCCGATGACTTGTCATCCTTTTTCTTCTTGTCAGAGGACTCATCTTCCGAGGAGTCTTCATTGGACGACGAAGAATCAGACGAAGAGTCGCTAGAGCTGGAGTCTGATGCGGGCAAGGGTGTCTTGACAGCAGTCTTCAGAGCCTTTTTGTCGGCTTTCTTGGCAGGGCTCTTCTCAGAAGATGAAGAATCGGAAGAATCGGAGTCGGGATCGGAGTCAGAGGAGTCAGAGGAGTCAGAGTCAGAGTCAGAAGAATCAGAGGATGAAGAAGGATCGCTGTTATTCTCCGACGATTCGCTTTCGGAGCTGGCGGATTCCGACGAAGAAGAATCAGAGGACTCAGAAGACGAGGAGTCCTTCTTGGTGGACTCAATTTTAGCCTTCTTAGCTTTAGGGGCCTCCTTTTCCGATTCCGAGGAACTTGAGTCCGACTCAGAGGAGCTAGACTCGGCCTTGCGCTTCACACCGGTTGACTTGCGACCAGCGGCCGGCGCATTATCCTCGTCATCAGCGTCGCTATCGGAGCTCGAGGAGGAAGATGAGGAAGATGAGGAAGAGGAAGAAGAGGAAGAGGAAGACGACGAGCGGGAAGACTTCTTGGATTGCGCATCGCCCATTTCGACGTCCGAATCGCTGGACTCATCGGAGCTGCTGTCGCTGCCACTTTCACTAGAGGAGCTGGAGCTAGAGCTAGAGCTGGAACTGGAGGACTCTTCCGATTTCTTGGTCCAGTTCTGGAAGACTTCGAGCAAAGACGGGGCCTTCTTCGAATTGGTCTGGGAAATTGACTTATCGGCCTGCTCTTTAGCAAAAGCCTTACTCGTGCTCTCGAAGCCGTTTTCAGACAAGAACGTAGCGATAGAGGCGACTAATTGCGGAGGGGGGGAGTTCTATTGACAGAGAATCGTCAGTACCAACTACTTATTACTTTAGTTCAACCAATGCCTTTCGCGAAGACCTACCTTTTTGGTGCTGAGAGACTTCTTCGAAGCCGAAGCCTTCTTACCCTTCTGCGCTGCCATGGTTGGATATTCTGCTTGAGGTTGCTCTTCTCTCTGCTCTGTTGGTCGGCGTCTTCGTGAAGACTAGGAAAAAAAAAAAAAAAACGGAAGGCGCTAGTAAGAGCGGTCTGCAATTAATGTTTCTTGATTGGCTACAGGGATAAGTTTAGCGCAAAGCTCACGTGCTCTTGGTTTTTATTTACTTATGCCTGAGGCATAAATGGGGGACTCGTCCTGAATTCTAATACATAGTACTCCGTACAAGTACGGAGCAAATTATTTGCTATGAAATGTGATGGGTGATGGTCGAAAATACATTCGTTTTGGCTAAGCGTATCTGCATTAAGGAAGGCTGAGGTGGAATTTAAATGAGGTAACTGTTGTGACGGTTAACGGGGCACCAGAAACTGCTCCCATTGAACTGCGCTCCTGTCGAGCCCTACCGCCCTGCCGTCTATGGGAATAGCATTGCCCTTTGCAGTATGGCGTCTACTGTGTCAGGGATAGCGCCTCCTCGCGCCGCTTTGGGCCGCTCACATACCATCTCCAACACATCCGTTGCATCTATAAAACCCGACATCTCTCCCTTAGAGGACCACGCACTTTCTCTTCCCTTCTCCCGTCTGCCTCGCCCCGTGCATTGCCTTTTACCAGGATGCCGCGTTACCCGACGATTGCCCTTTTTCAGTATGGCACCGGAGTGGCCGACCTGAACGATTGAGACATTGAGACCTTGTTACGGTCACTTCATTGGAAATTGAACTATCCACTTCCCCCCTGATGCTGTGCTTATGCTTACTATTGCAGCTATTGGCTCCTTTACGTATTGTCCGCCAGCTGACCAGCGACCTTTGAGCTCTTGGTTGTTGCTTCCGGTCATGCCATCCTATTTGGGATTTCCTTTGGGGACTTCTAGATCCTTAGCTGCCTTGCTGTGGTCTCTTATCTCAAAACCTCATGATTGCTTCTTCAGCCATAGCATAATGGTGTTAGTGTGCTTTAGGAAGCTCTCGTATCCAATGCCTGGACAATGCTGACCATTCTTGCAGCGATGGATATTGCACCGCCAGCTAAAAAAAAATGCGTATAGGAAATAGACCGTCTCATCTGAATCTGAGATCCATTGCCAATGCTGTACCGGGTCGGCATCAATATACTGACAATATCGGCAAGGGAGCCACCGGTGAGCTCCCAGCATAACCTGGGAAGCAAGAGATTTATCTATCTATTCCAGTACATGCAGGTCTCATTAAGTTTTCCCTGAGTGCCGTCGCTGTACCGCTGCTATCGAAACTGGGAGACGTTCAAGCTCTCTGCTTGGGCCAAATAATGTTCAGGAGGCAGCTGGCTCTCATCACCGGAGATATTGTCGCCGGATCATCTTCATCATCATCCGAATTCTCACTATCATTCGGGGTTGCTGATGGAGTCACTATCAGATCCGTTGTCTGAAAAGATCTCGGTCAGGTCGGAAGCAAGGCGCCATGGTCGATACAGCCCGCAGGGGACTGGCAAACAAAGGAAAGCCTGTAGTAGGAGAAAAAGTGAGAATAACAACTGTTTCGTGGACGAGGACGGACTTCAAAAGCATGGAAAGCGCTGCGAGAGATGCTCATGGAAGAAAGGATGAAAGCAGGGAAGCATACGGTTGGCACAATGGGACTTATAACTGGAGAGAGCATGATGGTCAAGGGGGAGCCAAAAAAGGCTCCCCGCCGCAGCGACCTCAGCGAGAAGGTCTAGATAGATGATGTTGAACGAAATAGCAACAGAAGTCCCATTTGAGACTAGCGTCAAGGAACATGAAACCCGTGGTCTGGCGTGGAGGGAAAGCCCATGGCCGTGGGAATACGCTCACCTGATGCCAAGACGGGACCCCTGAAACGGCCACCGAAGTAGCCCTTTTCGGCCGCTTGCTAACCGTCACATCGTTAAATCGAGCTTCTTTTCTTTAGGAGATATATATATAATTATAGATATGTATAGAAATCATACATGAAAATAGAAATTGAATTATAAAAGCAAGTCTTCGGACTATGCAGTAGATACTGACCAAGTTTACCTGTGCCATAAATATACCACTTGACTGTCACGGTGGTACATTTGGCCTGGGCACTAGGTGTATTGGGGACAAGTATGCCTTGGCCCTTGAATGGATTTGGTGACCTGGGATAGTCTCCAAAGAGTGTTCCTTCATCACTGCTTGGCTCGAAATATTCAAATATTGCTTTGAGACCGAGATTTCACCATGCTTTGCGCTGAGGGTCAATTCTGAGCAAAGAAGAGATGTGTAGGACTGATTGACTTCCGTGCAGACATCACCGCGAGCCATTATGGTTTCACATCATCGTGCCCAATCTTGTCCCTTGACAATAATTTCAGTCGCATGACAACAATCAAGAATTAATAGCCAGTCACTGCCAATGTGTGGAAGGCTACACTGTACCTCTTCCCAATTCAGAAACTGGCTTGGTAGAGTATTTCCTATCATATCAGTGAGTTTGCTTACAGCTCTGTCGTAGGATTCTTGTGCTTCTTCAAGGGAGGGAGTGAAACAGAACTATAGTTATACGACTCCTTGAAGTCTCGTCCAACCTGTTCTGTATTTGCTTTCGCCCCTTCGCCCTCGTCTTCCTCCCAGTGGATAGTTAGGATTGTCACTCTATCGTAAGTCGTGCCGCGTTGGCAACAGGTGCAGATGCCGACTCAATCGGCTCCTCTGTGAGTAATGGTGTAGACTCTGATCTCCATAGCGGTGCACACTCCTTTTGGATAGATGCAGAAGAACCCATCGTGCTTTTGGTAATCAGCGGTTAGGAGATGACTAGAGATGATAATTTGCGGGAAATTAAGCCGAAGACAACAATATGGGTGGAAGTGTTTGCATGAATATCTGCTGCAGTCTAGGTCAGGCAGCTGTTCAGAGAAAGTGTCACTACTCCGTATTCAATAGAATTGCGGCGAACAGCCACGCTATACCGTATCTGGAAACCAACCCATTCTCCGTACGGAGCTCATGATCTAATCCACACTTGACGACAACTCTCTTGCTCTGTCTACCCCCTCAACCAGGCCTCAACCGTTTGTCCACCACGCGTTACTCGCTGGTAATCGCTTCTGCAGGTTGCTCTTACTCACCGAAGTAACCCATTGTTTCTCGAAATCCCGTCTGCGAGGCCTGTTTTCCCGATTTTTCCGATCATGTCCCCTTGGTCTTTGGCGGAGACCTCTTGAATATACCAGGCCCTGCGAGAAATATAAGAGATAAACTACAATAATGAGCGGTCAGCGTTCCCGAGGGGCCCCTCCTGGCGATATGCCGCCGCCATATCGAGAACCGCGTCGTGTCGGTGATCCTCGGAGTGGTGGACCCGGAGATGCCAGCCTGTCGAGGGCCGAGAAATTCGAAGACGAGAAGAGACGAATTACGCAGAGCTGCTTTGCTAAAAAGGAGAGTGATGGTACTTGTATGTAGATAACGTTATACCTTTCCCCTTCAGCAATAACAAGGTGTCATGCTTTGCTGCCCCGCGCTTCCTTGGTATCACTTGTCCCTCGCAAGGGAGATGGACGACCGAATTTATTGTCTGCAATTGATTGAGACAGCTTTGCGCCAACAGATCTCTTTTTCTAATCATTTTGCGACTTGGATCTGACAAACTGACTTCTCTCAGTGGTCGAGTCCTACATAACACATGTGCGCATAACAGAAGATGCCGCCTACCCATCCTCTCCTCCTCCCCCGAATTCGCCGTCCGAAAATAGAAAGGCTCGCGTGATTATTGTCGCCGTGAGGAAGTCGGGCAGAGTGCGCATGCACAAAGGAAGGGAGAATAATGACGGGTCATTTTCCGTAGGAAAGACGTGGATGCTCGACGACCTCTCTTCGATCTTGTCATATTCCGCCTGGATGCCCTCGACGCCATTAGAGCAACAGCACAAACAGTGGGCTGGGAGTGTTGGATTCGTGGTTACTATTGGAAAGCCTTATTACTGGCACGCTCGGACCTCCAAGGAGAAGGAGTTCTTTATTGGCAGTCTGGTTAAAATTTACAAAAAGTACACTGGTGGTAAAGTTCCCCACCTTATAGGCTTCGATGACCGCGAACGCCAGATGCTTGTTGGGACAGCACCAGCTGGGCCTCCAGGTTCTTCAAGGGGCCCTGTGCCGCCGCCTATACGCCCGGAGGGCCCGCCGTCTTCACACAGCAGCCGACCACAATCGCCGTACACGGCTCGAGCTCCTAGTCGCGATGGACCTCGAGAGCATAGACGGCCACCTGATGATCAGTCGCTACGGGCTCAGAGGAGTAGGGATCAAATGCAAAGACCTTCTACCAGCCAATCGGGCAAGGGTGCTACGCCGCCTCTCAGTCATCCGTCAACCTTCCCTGATCAGCCACCACCCCGTGCTGAGCGCCGCGCGGCCGAAAGGGTACCTAAAACACCACCAGTCCCAGTATACCCGGAGAAGAAATATAAAGACCCCGAAGAGAGCAGCTTGGCTAGCTCGCATTTCGATGCTCAGCCTCCCCCGTCGCGTGATGGGAGGATGCCGGAAGCGAGGCCATATCTTCGAACCCCAGGGTCGATCCCAAGTTCACCAGATGTCAAGCGCAGCACGGATGGTCTTCGACCAACCACTCCGGGGTCTGTTTCAGGAGAGACTCGAAATATCCCACCAAGTCCTGCGAGCAGTCTGGGCCAGAAGTCACCTCTCAATAATGTGAACGATAAAGTGTCTGCTCCAGAACCAAGTGGATTGTCCCGAGAAATTGAGTCTCCAAAAATTTCGACTGATACTCCAATTGCTCCACTTGAGCCAACGCCAGCAGGTAACCATTCCCCTAAGGTGCCTGTGCAGACGACAGCAGCCGATCTTCCTCCAATAGAGCCTGGGCCGAAGGAAGTTGTTCCAGAAGAGATTTCACCAGTCGGTCCTCCAGAGCCCGAGCCCGAGCCCCTGGAAGAGGATCCTGAGGCGCATCGTCCTGGACTTGGTCCGATGATCAAAAAGAAACAGACCAAAGATTTGGCAGGCGCTTTCCGGAAAGCTGCCACTGCATATGGAGCCTTTAAGCCGAGACCGGGGGGTGCTGGTGAGAGATTGATGGCTGCAGCTAAACAACAAAGGGGTGACCCGGAGGAGCCGGATGGGATCACTGGTGTTGTTCCTGCTCCATCGCTTCGGCCCAACACAGCTACTCAGAGCCCAGTCAGTGAAGTACCTTCGACCCCAACACTTCAAACACCGGAGACTGAGGTGCCTCCTCCTGTTTCCTTAGCTAAGGAAGCACCGCCTCCTCTGTCGCCGGCGAGAGAACCACCGCCGACTGTTGAGATTACGCAGGCGGTTACCGAAGAGCCAGCGACTCCGACAATCGAAGTGCAAGAAGAGCCGAGAGATACTTCGCGGTCCACCGTGCAGGTTCCAGTCGATCAGAGATCGCGGTCAGCATCACCGTCTCCTCATGACCGTAACCGCCGGCGTCGTGAGGACAATACGATCAAGTATTGCCTGGCGATTGGAATTGATCCCAAAGTTTTGGATGGCCGTGGCATCGACTTTGACGATATATTGACCGATCTTGGCTGGAATGGGCGGCTCAGTGATGAGAAGCGAATTGAGGACCTCGAAGCCGATGTTCGTCGTGAGATCGGACGAGTAGAAGCAACTAGCTGGCTGGGCAATCTTGAGCAACAGGAAGGGAAGGTTGATCAACTAGCTAGGCTGATTGACAAGACCGTCGAAGAGTGTGATGAGCTAGATGGCCTTCTTACGCTGTACTCGCATGAACTTAACGTAAGCAATATTTCTCTTCTGGACTTCATTACGATACGCAGTTCGCTAACAAACGTTTGAAAGACACTCAATGATGATGTGTCGTACATCGAGGCGCAATCTCAAGGATTGCAAGTCCAAACGGCTAACCAGAAGCTTCTACAAAACGAACTACAAAACCTGTTGCGGACACTCTCCATCTCGCCCTCTGAGCTGCGGTCATTGAAGGAGTCATCACTTAGCAACCCATCTGGATTGAGGGACACCGAACTTGCTTTGTCGACATTGTACAGAGCTATGCACACCATTGATTCTGATATTTGGCAGAATAAGCAACGATTGGTGGATGCTGCGGGGCAGCACGGCAGTGTGGGAGTATACGCGGACACAGAGATCGGGCAGATGCGCGCCATCAAGGAAAAGAAGGAGGAATACCGCACCGAATCCCGATCATTCTTGCAGCGACTTAGACAGTTCATGGGTATTGCCTATAAGGTGGCCGAGCAGAAGAGAATTGATGCTGCTGCAGGCAGCCCGAAGGACCCTATGAAACTCAATGATAAGGCCCGCGATGCCTTCCGCCGCGAATTATGGGTATACAACGCTTTGACACTTTTCGCGCGAGAAGTCAGTACATCAGAATGGAATGGATTGATGCAGCTGTATGAGCAACAAGCCAGGGGACCTTACCAGGGAGAGTTCCGCGACAATATCCAGGCATGGAAGAAGGCTTCGAGAAAACTTACAGGAGAAGAGCAGGAACTTCTCTTCACTCATCACGACAAGGAGAAAGAAAACCAGGGTGTTACTGGTATGGCTGCGCGGAAATTAACAGTGAAGCGAGGCAAGACCATCAAGGCTGCAACAGGTCTCCGACTTTCCTCTGGTGAGAAGCACCATGGGAAGATGGACCCGTGTGAAGTTTTTGCTGGCACGCTGCAGGAGACCTTGGATATGATTTGTGAGGAGCAAAATTTTGTTGTACACTTCTTCCATTTGGATTCACTTTCAACTGTCGACTTCCCTGATCTGGTGGCTTCCGCTGCCCCTGGTGAGCGCCGATACCCAAACTTTAGCGCCAAACAGTCTCATGATCCTGATCGGGCGATGGCGCGGAAGGTTGAACATATCATGGACGAGGTTTATTCTTTCTGGCCTAACGATATGCAAAATCTCGTGGATTGGGCCATTCAGGCTGATCCTTTGTAAGCACCCTTCTCTTCCCTACTTCTCTCTGTTCTCCAAGATGAATTGACTTAGCTAACAAAAACAATAGACAAGGAATTGGTATTCTGTTTGCGTTGGAGAAATCAATGTCCGATCTTGATGATACGAATCAGGATTTCATTATCCATTCTCTTCAGAAGCTTCATTCCCGTTTGGTGGGACTGTTCAATCGGTTTGTGGATGAACAGATCCGCGGCATCGAAGATACCAAGGTGAAGATCAACAAGCGAAAGGGAGTGATTTCATTCATGCGGGTCTTCCCCAACTTCTCTGCGGCAGTGGAGAGTATGCTGACGCACCCATCGCAAGAGTTCTGCGACGTGCGGGTCAGCGTCAACGAGGCATACAACCGAATCAACCGGGCTATGTGGGAGTCATTGAAATTCATTGCCAAGGAGGCCCCTGGACCCCCAGGCGCTGCCGCAGTGGGTGGTGCCGGAGGAGACCCTGAGGACAAGGAAGCGCTCAACTACCACATCCTGCTGATCGAGAACATGAACCACTACATAGAGGAGGTGGATGTACGTAACCTTCTGGTGCTGGAACAATGGCGCGACCGGGCACACCAAGATATGGCGGAGCACATGAAGCTCTACCTGGACGCTGTGATTCGACGACCGCTGGGCAAGCTGTTGGAATTCGTGGAAACCGCAGAGGGCCTGATGGCGACAAGCACAGACATTGCGAACCGGCCTAGTCACACGCGCTCCGTGGCGAAGAAGGTCCTGGCGACTTATGACACCAAGGAAATCCGACGCGGTATTGAATTGCTCAAGAAGCGTGTAGAGAAGCACTTTGGTGATGCAGACGACCCGGGACTCAGCCGCAATCTGGTACTAAAGGTATTTGGGGAGTGCGAGCGCCGGTATGAAGATGCATACGACCGTACGCGACGGCTGCTGGAGACGGTGTACGAGGGCCAGCTGGAGCAGGATTGGCGCAAGGAAGATGCGATTGCAATGTTCCGACGGACATAGTTTTTATGATTCTTTCCCCCCCTCCCTTTTCTAATTTTTTTTTTTTTTTTTTTTTTTTTTTTTTTTTTTTTTTGAAACGGAATAAAGCTATAAAGTTATAGAGCTTCTCTTCAGACTGAATCTTTGTTGCTTTCCGCAATGTCAACGCTTTTTGTTTGAAAGTGCGCAGGGCATTATGATACATTTACTGGGCGCATTGGACATGACTGGGTTTATTGGATGCATTTGTACACTGTAAGTATAGGATACATATTCCAGACAGAACTCGTGTGATATAGACATGATTCTACACCAATCAAGACAAAGAATATCTGGATCTGCAAAGAGGATCTCATATACTACTCTGTTATTGCTCGTGTTCTGGGCGATGGGGGACAGTGATTTGCCCGTGGTGGTTCAGGGGCAGCTGCTGGTCAGTGCGGATCATACATGGCCCTCATGGAATACTAGTCCTGCGATATAAATATCCTTATGGAGTCGGAATCGATAGATCAAAAAAAACAATAGAAAAGAAAAGAAAAGGAAAAAAAAAAAAAAAACCAAGGGATAATCTGTACAGGAGAGGAACGTGGTTGCATCGAAGTGCATCCGAATTGTATGGAAGTTTGGTGGTGAGCGAATGGTTGATGCTGGCCAGCATACAATCAATGTTGCACACTTAATCTGGACAGAACAATAGAGCGATAAATAGAGGCACAGAATGGGCTAATTATAAAACCGTTTCTAGTCCTCGAATCGACCGTTGGAATCCCAATTTGTTATTTGGGTTGGGGGTTTTCGTTGTCTTCTATTCTGTTCCCCGTTCCTATTCGTCTCTCCTCCTTTCCCTTTACTTTCTTCTTCTTCTTCTTCTTCTTCTTCTTCTCTCCATTTCTTTCGTCTTTCGATCTTCACCTTCTATTCTCTTTTCTTCGTATTCTTCTCTTTCTTTGTCTCTCCTTATACATTCAGTCGGTACGTCCCTCTCCTTTTCTGCTCTCCTGCTTTCTCCACGAGTTCCTCGCGGTCTCCACCACCCGCTCCCTAAGGGGCTCTGCGACGGTGAGAGTGAGCTGCTAGAGACGCTGTGAGGACAACAAGGCCTTTGCTGGCATTCTGGGTCTTCAATGCTATGGTCTTCTCACTAATACTGGCCATGTTCTAGCTCGTTACTCTTATTCTCCGGTTCCTGACTCGCAACCTTTCCCTCCATCCTACCGCGACACGAAACGAACCCGATCTTCTTGCATGTAGCGCCTTGTTCGATATCTCCCGGCTTGTCTCAATTTTCAGTTCAACCGTCCGTTCGTTACTTCCTATGCTGCTACGGCCCACGGGGTCCCTCCTACTTCTCTCCATTATCTCGAACTGTGACGGACACTCTGCGGGGGTCTACGAATTTAGTCGCAGAACATGCCCTGGCGGCCTCTGCCCCGAATCGCTTTCGCTGTCGCCATCTACCCCTTTCAACCTTCCACCCCCGCCGATTTACCTCTAGAATTGGGCGATGAACTCTACATAATTGAGCGTGGGGGTGTCGACGGAGAATGGTGCCGTGGCTATCTAGTCGCTCCGCCGTCCTTGTTGGCTGGTTTAACCAGTACCAAGGGGCAGACACTCGAGGCTAGGGTCTTCTCCGGCATCTTTCCGCGCAATTGTGTTGAGATCCGGGAAGTCCTTGATAATAATGATCTGCCCAGTCCGCGACTCAATGGAGAACACAAGAAGAGTGTGGAGCAGCAGCAGCAGCAGCAGCAAGAACAGCAGCAGACGAACAGCACTCGGGAGAAAGAGCAGAGAGATAGCCTGCTAAGCTCGAACGATGACGATCAAGTGATGACCGGCGAGGTATCGAATGTAGTGATCGCGAAGAAGGGAAAACCTTCGCAAATATTCATCACCAAGCTGGAAGATGATAGTCAGGGGAGTCCCCGTTCGGCAAGCAGCACCTGGAAGGGTTCCCCACTACCGTATACCCCTCTTCCCCGCGATCCTGATGCGCCCAAGCCCGCTGCCCCTGTACCTATGCTCAAAATCGGCGATGAAACGCCCACCTCGATATCAGAGCCGCTCGTCGACGAAATCGCCTCATGTCTCCGCGAATGGCATTCGACAAATCTGCACGAATTGCTCCTGGCGCAGAAGTACAATTCTGTAGAGGAGCTATCGAATCTTGTTCGCGAACTCGATTTTGCCCGACGACAATTACTCCACAACGTGCTTACTTGGCAGGAGAAGGAAGCATTGCGAAATGAAATGGTCTGGAAATTGGTGCGCGGAAACAAGATGCTGAGTGGAGAAATCGTGGTCAGAGATCCCCTGCAAAAAGGTCGTCTCTTAACTGGCGAGGATTCAGCCGTGCATCTGGCAAAGCTGCAATCGGAGATGTGCATGCTGGAGAGTAGTCCGATGCACCACTTAGACACGGCTGCTCTGTACCACTTGCTACTGGAGGTCAATGCCGTCTCGGGCCATTCACCAGGCCCCGTCACGCTGGTGGCACAACTGTGCTCCAAGTCATCGGATGCCAGTGCGCTGAAACCTCTGTCGGAGACGTACTCTTTGGACATTCCGTCTCCGGAAAAATTCGCCAACATGGGTCAGAGCACCAAGCTCAAGACTCTCTTTACTGAACTTTGCGCCACGGACCTTGGTGATGCGGCTGCTAATGGTAATAAGCTTTACTTAGTCGTTTCCGCCCGCGCACCAGAGACGCCAGCCACTCTCAGCGGCATCTCATATCAGCCTCGTTCTTCCATGTCCAAAGATGAGTCGTCATCCTCGGCAGCAACTAGCAGGCCACCTCAGGGAATCAACCACTCAGTGAAAGGCAGTCTGAAAACGCGACGCAGCATCATCTGGTCGCACAAGCCGAAGGGAATTCCTGGTGTAGACCTTCCCAAGGAGAGCCCGAAACTCCCTCCGCAATCGGCGGGAAGCACGTCCAGCAGCAAGGACCGATCCGCGACCCAGCCGGCAAAGGAAACCACCGCGATTCGCACGATTGGTGTTGGGCTCTTGGAGGTCTCTCAGGTCCTTCGGCAAGAAAAGGAGGCTGAGCACGTGGTCGTCAACATCTGGTCGCCGCTCCGGGATGGAGAAGAAGAAGGACTATCCGAAGGTTTCAATGATTTGATCCGCACACTGTTACCCAGTCCCAATGGGAAGTACATGCGGGCTCAGCGGGCGGCGCGGCTTCATCTCAATCTGCACCCGTTCGTCAGTACCGATGCGGATGACCTGGTACGGAGGAACCCAACCATCATGCACAATGTTGTGCAAACAAGACGGATGGGATTCTCTCAGGCCCCGGCTACACCGCGGTCTGATATCTATGTGACGCTCACCCAGGCCATCTTCCCTTCTGAAGCGCTTCTGTCACACCCTCATGCCGGCCAGGTGCCCGTTCCTATGAACACAGGCCTCCGTAACTTGCAGTTGACCCTGGAGGTGCGGACAGCATCAGGAGCACGGGTTGATCGATGCGTTTACCCCTCGTCCTCCAGCAACACCGCGCACACGGCATGGCGCACGATTGTGGCCGATCGTGGCACACCTTGGAACCAGACCATCCGACTCAATATTCCGTCTGATCAGATACCCGGGTCACATCTCGTGATGAGCATTGCCGATGCGCCCGAGTTTCCCTTTGCTTTGGCGTGGATGCCGTTGTGGGACAACCAGGCGTTCATGCGGGATGGCCTGCATTCTCTGGTCCTCCACGCTTATGACAAGCACACGTCGAACGTTGAAAACGGAAAAGGTGCCTACTTGTCTCTTCCATGGAATGCGCTCGGGAAGAATGAATCGACCAAGGATGAGGCGGTTACTGGGCCCATGTCGTCCTTGCGTCTGGAGACCTACCTGTGCAGCACCGAGTATTCCCAAGATCAGGCGATCCTGAGCCTCTTGAACTGGAGAGAACGGCCCGTGGATGACCTCTTAGATACCCTCCGGAGGGTGCTCTTCGTGCCCGAAATGGAGATCGTCAAGCAACTCAGCGGTGTTTTCGATTCGCTCTTCGGTATCTTGGTTGAAAACGCGGGGAACGAGGAATACGAAGATTTGGTCTTCCATGACCTTGTGATGGTGCTTGGTATCGTCCACGACCGCCGGTTCAACTTGGGACCGTTGGTAGACCACTACGCCGACAACCAGTTCAATTTCCCATTCGTCACACCATGTCTCATTCGCAGCTACCTGCGCCTCCTCCGCGCCAATTCGGACCCTGAACAGTCCCGGAATCTACGTTCCACGTTCAAAGTCGGACGGCATGTGCTAAAGTTCATCATCAATGCTCGACAGCAGCAGCAGACCAAGGAAGAGGGCATCGGGATCACCAAGGTCGGGTCGACTTTCAGCCGCGACATTCACACGATATTCCGATCGCTCGAGTCGCTGATGAAGAACCCGTCACCAGCTATGGTTGGAAGCAAAACGCTCATCGTTCAGCATTTCCACACATGGCTGCCTGAGCTTTCCAAAGTGCTGCCCAAGGATGAGGTGTTCATGCTTGCTCTTAGCTTCATGGACTCTTGCAAGGATGTTACGGGCATGCTTATCCTCTACAAGCTGGTCCTGATCCAACACTACACTCAATTCGAGATCTTTGCTTCGGGGCAGGAACGAGAGAGTTTAATCTCCTGCTGTATCAGCTGGTTAGCTCCTTACTGGGGTGCAATTGGGCATGTTTCTGACCTATATCGGGATCAAGTCCGCTTATGTTGCGCGATTGTTGCCCAGCTGTTGACACAGCCGAATCCACAGTTGTACGAGTTTATGCCTAGAATCTTTGCGTCGTATTGCTCTATAATCCCCGATGGTGTGGAGGAGACCGAATACTTGTCTCTACTCTTCAGCAAGACCTTCCCGTTCCAGGTCAAAACATGCAAGATCAAGCAAAAGTTTGATGAAGCTCTTGTGGAGTTGGCAGCCGTCATGGCGGCCACAGCCAAGATCCCGAACCCCAAACCGCTGGCACTCAAGGACCTCGAGCTTTCTACTTTCCTTGCTCAGGCATTCGAGGCGCACAACTCGATTCTGGATTGTGAAGCCTACCCTGAAAGCTGGCTTAGTATGCACGTGTACAATCATCGCGCCACGGTGAAGAGTCTGGAGCATTTGGGTTCGATAATGGTCGACAAATTTTTGCCGGCGCCGGATGATGCTGATACCTTCGACACCAAATTGTGGGAGTGTTTCTTCATGACGCTGCTAAAGGTTGTTTCCAGTGATGCCTTGGCCCTGGAGACCTTCCCCGAACAGAAACGGCGTGCTGTGTGGAAGATTGCTGGCGATGTTCGAGAGCAAGGTGCAGATCTCTTGCATTCGAGCTGGGAAGCGATCGGCTGGGAAACAACGGACGAAGAAAGAGAACGGTATGGCCTCAGGAAGCTTGGTGGCTACCAGGTTCAATACGTTCCTAACCTCATCTACCCTATCATGGAGCTCTGCCTTAGCGTTCACGAAGGATTGCGCCACGTTGCGGTCGAACTCTTGCGAAGCATGATCCTGAGCGAATGGGATCTGAACCAGGACTTGTCTATTATCGAAACAGAGATCATCTCGAGTCTGGACAGCCTCTTCAAGACCAAGCACATGAACGAAAGTATCCTCCAGAAACTCTTCGTTAGCGAGTTGCTCGGCCACTTTGAGGGTTGTGAGACATTTGATGAAGATCTATCGAATGCGGTCAAGGGTCTCATAGTGACTGTTGATGAGCTGCTGGATCTGTTTGTTGCCTCCCAGAGCGGTTCCGTGACGGAAAGCTTCAATACGCTGAGATTGATGGAGTATATGAAGGACATGGGCCGAGAGGACATCTTCATCCGTTACGTCCACGAACTTGCCAATGCGCAGGCGACTGCGGGCTACTTCACTGAGGCCGGTTTGGCTCTTCAATTCCACGCCGATCTGTACGACTGGGATCCCAACAAATACGTTCCGGAAATCCTCAACCCTGCCTTCCCTGAGCAGAGCTCATTCGAACGAAAGGAATCGCTGTACTTCTTCATTATCCAGCACTTTGAGGATGCTAAGGCTTGGGCACATGCTCTTGCTTGCTACAAGGAGTTGGCCCAGCAATACGAGTACATAATGATGGATTTTGTCAAACTCTCTCGAGCACAGGGCTCCATGGCCAAGATTCACGAGTACATTGCCAAGGAGGATAAGCAGTTTAGTAGGTACTTCCGCGTCGTCTACAAGGGCCTCGGGTTTGCGCCTACATTACGAGACAAGGAATACATCTTCGAGTGTCTCCCGACTGAGCGGATGGCGACGTTCATCGATCGGATGCAACGGGAGCACCCGACAGCGCAGGTTGTGTCTGCGGGTGACATACGCGATTACGAAGGCCAGTTCTTGCAGATTACTCCTGTCAGTCCTCAGCGTGATATGAATCATCCTGTCTACCAGCGGACCAAGGTCCCTCAGTCTGTTAGGGAGCACCTGGTGATCTCTGAACCGTGCCGCTTCTCATCTACACTGAAGAGACATGTCAATAATGCGAATGTTGAGGAGCAATGGGTTGAGAAGGCTATTTTCTCGACTGCAGAGCCATTCCCTAACATCCTGCGCAGGAGTGAAATCGTCTCCATTGAGGAGATCGCGTTGTCGCCCTTGCAGACCGCACTGGAGCGAACATGGCGCAAGACACAAGAGCTGTCATTATTAACACGAAAGGCGGCAGCTGGTGAAGATACCAGCTTGACGAACCTGACAGAGGCACTTCAGCAATTGCTCGAGGTCAGCAGCTCATCGCCTAGCTGTGTGGCGCTGTATCGCCAATTCCTTCCCGAGACTTCCAAGAAGGACGAAGAAGGCGGCGATAGTGAGAAAAATGAGTCTACCGAAGACGAGACTGCAGAGACTCCCAAGCCTGTTGATCCTATGGAAAGCGCACTGGCCGTGGCCCTTCTCGATCATGCCTTGGCCATCAAGCACGCTTTGTCTTTATACGGCCGTCCAGCGTACCAGGCGACTCAGGCTGAATTGATGCGCCGCTTTGAAGAGTCCTTCTCACCGGAGATTGCATCTCTTGCTCCGACTACTGCTCCGGAACCATTGCCGTTGCCGTCTCAGCGCCAATCTCCAAACCCCATGGATCATCGTCAGCAGCAGCCAGCAGGGCGGGTTAGCCCCGATCAAGAGTTGATCCGGTCTTCGCGGATTGGCCACAGCCGCAAGCACTCGACGAGGCAATCCGTCAGTCATCGGATCGGTAGCATGAACCCATTCAAACGATCCCACCATGGAGCGAATGGCTCCGTTTCCACAGCGGTCGCTGAGACGAGGCAGGCGCTCGAGGGCAGATCTAATGGTACCTTGGCTGAGCACGCGGAAGAAAACGGCGAGCCTGACAATGAGACTGCTACGATCAACAGCCGGACGACCAGCCATTCCCGGGAGATTCACTCTAAGCGCCGGAGCTTCTTCGGTGTTGACAAGCCGTACAACCATGGTTCGTCGTTGTCAATCGCAGCTAGCATTACTACCGACGATGCACACAAGCACAGGAAGCAATCTTCGAGAAGCACCTCTCGGGATACAGTGGCTAAGCCATCACATGACATTCGCATTCAGCCTGTAGCTCCACAAAATGGAGGTCCCAAGTCGCCTACTAGCCCGCATGCTGGCTGGAGCACGATCCCTTCGGTGAGAGAGTCGCCACGGCCGGCAACGGGGCAGCATAGTGTCAACTCGATCAAGAGTCCCAAGAGTCCCACTTCGCCTAACGGTGCACCACATACCAGTGGCGGTGTTCGGGACTCCGTGATGAAGCGATTCAGTCTGCTCAGAGGAGTTGGACGGAAAAACAGTCGTCTGGATTTTAAGGCAGATACTCATGGTGGCTTGGTCCATGAAGAGTGAGGCCTTCCTCTTTCTTCGTTTTATGTGAAAATTATCTCTTGTCTACATATCAATTTCCCCTTGTCTCTTTTATTGTTTATTGTTTAATGTCTGGACATCACCAATTCCCGTCAGCGTTGGTTCTGCTTTGGTTTATTACAAGCATTTCATTACCCCGTGTTTGTTGTCTTTTGCATTATGGCGCTTGATTTTGTCATGGATGACATTCCTTTCTATCTTTTCTCTTCTAATGTGTTTCTTTTCTGTCTGTTATGACGAAGATCTCTTTCCTAAATGCTTGGACATTATCTCCCTTTTGAAATTGTGGCGCTGATCGCAGCCGTTTCTTTTGTGTTTCGCTGGTTTAATTTCTATTGGTCTTTGGATTCCTGTAAATTATTCAATTCATGCATTATACATATTTCAAGCTATGTGCTCTAGCTATCTAGCCATTCTACCCCGTAAACTATTCCCCCTCAACCGGCAAATCCAAATCCACCAACCAAGGCGCGTTAACCGCATGATACTTAATCGTCACCACACTCGCATTAACAAAAAGTGTCTCCTCCCCGAACTTCAACCCCTTC
Source organism: Aspergillus ruber CBS 135680 (assembly GCF_000600275.1). Taxonomy (NCBI): domain Eukaryota; kingdom Fungi; phylum Ascomycota; class Eurotiomycetes; order Eurotiales; family Aspergillaceae; genus Aspergillus; species Aspergillus ruber. The sequence continues at coordinate 365,215 of NW_024467312.1, read as the reverse complement.
CCCCCACCATCACTAGCATTGACATACAAACACCTCTCCTCCAGCATATCCTCCGGGTCCCCACGAATCTTTTCTATCTTCTTCGTCCCCCAATCCATCCTCCCACCACCATACGCCTCATGAATATGCCCAAAGACATGTAACCTCGGCTTTGCGCGCGTCGTCGCCTTCAACAAATTCTCACAACCCACATGACTCCCAGACGGAACCACCTCATCGAAGATCCCATATGGCGGGCCATGCGTAAGCATGATATCCACCCCCGGATAACTGGGAATAGGATTTGGCGCTTGAAAACCGGATTGTCGGACAGCCACGGGAGACTGGAGGTTGTACCGGTCGATATTACGTTCGTAAGGGAACGCCCATTGACAAAATTCAGGCGTGTAGGGTGATGCGTAGACCGTGAAGCGTGTGCCGTTTGATAGTGTGAACGTGTAAAGGCCCTCTTCTAGGTATTGAATTCCGGCGGCGATGGCGTCGGGATTTGTATAAAGAGCTTTAATCTCCGCGCAGTTTTCCAGTTGTCCATTACATCCCTCTTCCTCTCCTTTGCTATCCAGCGCAGCCGTATACCCCAACTTCCGCTTGTGTCTCAAATACCCGAGTTTGTTATAGTATTCCTCGTCAAGCGTGATATCGTGATTCCCCGCGATAACGAGTTTCAGCTCTGCATCTGCATCTTTGAGAATCGCCAGCATTTCCTCGTGTTCATGTTTGTAGCCGACTTTGGTGATGTCGCCGGCGTGGAGGAGGATGTCGGATTTGGGGAGTGGGGCGCGGTAGGCGGAGGATGTGGTTGAGTTTGAGGGGGTCGGGGGGCTGGTGTGGGTGTCGGAGAGGAGTAGGATGCGAGTTTTCTTGGTTTGGGAGGTCATGGTGTTATGGTGTCTTTGGCTGTTGGTGTAAAAAGGTGTTGTGGTCGTTGGTCGATAGTGGTAACTGTATCGATATGGCTGATACTGATAGCGATAACGATAGTGGGGTGGGAGTATGCGGGGTAGCGTATTTATAGGAGAATGCTTCGCGAGAAGAGAATATATTCTGGATTGAAGGGTCGGCATGAATTTGGGAAAGCAACAGGATTGAGAATGACCTATTGATATTGGGAAAAGTTGGGTTGGTGGAACATTCATATGGTATACGCAATCCACGTAATGTCATACGCATAATCCGCGATCTGGACCTGCTATGCTATTTTTGTCTACTAGCTAGGTAGTTGTCGCACCCAGAACATGCGCAAAAGCCTCATCTAAGATCCTCAGACCCTCCTCAATCTCCTCCGCAAAAACAGTGACCGGCGGCGCCAGACGAAAAACACCACCCATACCAGGCAGATTGACAATATTACACGACAGCCCTCTTGCCATAGCCTCCTCTGAAACCGCCTGTCCGAGCTGTGTCCCAGGAGCCCTGGTTTGATGATCAGAGATAATCTCAATACCCTGCAACAGACCCCGGCCTCGCACGTCGCCAATGCACCAATATTTCTCTTGAAGCTTCAAAAGACCACAACGTAACTGGTGTCCGCGTTCTGCAGCGTGCTCGCAGATATGATCCCGCTCCACAATTTCGAGGACTTTGTTTCCCACCGCCGCGGTCAAAGGATCGTTGAGATGTGTCGTGAGCCATAAGAATCCGGCCTCTTTGCAGCCACGCTCGATCTCTGCGGTAGTACTGACAGAAGCAAGCGGAAGACCACATCCCAGGGTCTTGGAGAGGGCAAGGATATCCGGGACGATATCATCGTGCTCAAACGCGAACATCTGCCCCGTACGGCCAACTCCGGTCTGCGCTTCGTCCATGATAAGAAGCATACCACGCTTCTTGCATTCAAGGTTCATGCGCTGCAGATACCCCCGTGGAAAGTCCAGGACGCCACCAGTAGAAAGGATAGGCTCCATGATAAACGCAGCCAGCGACCCCACGCTTTGTCTGTCAATCATCGACCAGCCAAATTCCAGCTCTGTCTCCCAGTCGTAAGAGTCGTCTGACTTCCGGAAGGGAGAGCGATAGGCATAAGGTGCTGGGAAGGCAAGTTGGCCTGGCATGGCGGGCCCGCCTTTTCTTCGACCGGTCGAGTAGGTCGCAGACCCAGCGCCTTGGGTTAGGCCGTGGTAACTGGCTGCGAATGCGATGATCTCAAAATTACCAGTATAGCATTTAGCAATTTTAATAGCTGCTTCCGTAGACTCAGAGCCTGTGTTAAGGAAGAAGGACTTTTCAAGCGGCGCTGGAAGGAAGCGAGCAAGTCGTTCAGCAAGGTCAACGACTGGGTACGTTATCATGTTACTAAGAAGATGGTCGAGCTCAGCAGCGTGCTTCTGGACTACCTCGACGATTTCGGGGTGGGAGTGGCCAAGTAGAGAGCTCATTTGGCCCGATGTGAAGTCGAGGATTTGGCGGTCGTTGGCATCGTAGAGGCGGGCTCCTTTAGTTTTGGTGATTATCACGAGGGAGTAGGGAACTCCGGTGCTCATTAGGTATTTGTCTGCCTTGGAGAAGAATCTAGTAGTGTCTGAAGACATGCTGTATATCTTGAAGCAGTAACGACTAAAAGAATCTGAACGGGAGAAGTGCACAGCAATTCTACTACCAATGGTCCGACCCAAGGTATTTATAAGTATTTCTCTTATCAGCTACCGGACCGACCATTATTTCCAGCAATACATGACCCTTTCAGCTATCTTCCCCGAAACGATGCTTCGTCCGCGGACGTTTCAATTAACCAGTCAACAAACCAATGCCTGCCAACTTCCGCGGAACATTGTCAGTAAACCTCGGCTTTCATGCCTCCGTCTCTAATAGGAAGATCGATTACCGCCCCTACGTAACCATCAGAGATGATAGTGGATCTTCCCATTTACCAATGTCGGCAGTCTATGATGCTATGCTCTTCTTCCTCTCCAATCCATCCAAATCCTCCTCGTGAGGCTTTCGTTGATACAAGCTGGGCCTTTTCGCTGTTAGCGTCTTCCTCATATTTGTGGTGTGAACTCGAACATGGTGACATATCAATCGAGACACACACGACCAATGTGTGATCCTCCTGCCCAGAATGCCCCATATTTGGCAGCGATAGAGTTCATGGCCATGCCTAAGTCGGTGTATGTTACCCTGTCGGTAGGTGGGATGTTATAAGGTCAACAGGTTGAATGAGGTTCGGCATTGTCACAATAATTCAGAAGTGATCCTGCTTGCAAGATTTGAGTTATTGCTGGAGAAAGTTGTTGCGAGAGTTGAAATATGATGGCGCGGGTGCCTAGACTGCCTAGTGTATGCGACTATGTGTCGTCATGGCTCTTTTATATCCGAAGATGGAGGTAAAAGTATGTTTGAGACGAATCTAACAAGGAAGTTGAGTTGCATTCACGATCTACCTACTTCTGTCGATTCACTGCCATTTAATCAAAGATATCCTTTTCAAACTTACCAAGGTCCTGCGCAGAAAGTGAGATGCTTGACTCGAGCATCAAACCTGGAAGGACAGGCATTTCATCAAAAAGCAGACCCAGTGGGAAAGTCAAAGGAGCATCCGTGGCTTCGTTTGCTGTGTCGTTAACCCGAATATGCTGCATACACTCTACCTTATTTTTTTCCGATTGCCACAATTCGAATAGAAGTTCTTTGCTCTCCGTGCAGATGGCCATCAAGAGCGCAACCCTGGTCCTACCACACGAATCCTCCAACCATAATCGCGTGTCCAACTGTAGCCTATGCAAGCAATCCATATCTCCAACCCCAACCACAAAAGAAGGACACTCATTGAGCGTCCTCGTTTGATACGGGAGATACGACAAGTCCGGTTGTATCTCCATCTCCGGCAAAGACTGAGTCGCCGCGCTCACTGACATGAGCATCTCTTCTTCAATCCCAAGTTCTGTAAGCTTAGTCAAGAATACGTTATGCAGCATTCCTTCAACAGTAGCATGTATGTTGTCTCTGAACTTAATCAGCATAGTCTCTTGTTCTTTGAAGAAGCGGACTCTTGGAGAAAGAGGACGGATTTGCTCGCGCTTTTTGTTGAACTCCTGGAAAGATTTATTGGTGACGTTTGAAATGGCGATGTACTGGGCACCTCCTTCTGTAACGTATTCCTTGATTTTTGATTCGACGTGTTTGATGACATCGTTTGCGTTGGTGTAGATGGCTCTGTCGTCGGAATGAATTCTGTAGAGCTCAATTGGATGGATATCCTGCATCTTGGTGGTTGATCGAGAGTAATCTGCGTGAGTTTCTCTTGTGTTATTGTTAAGTGGTTGAAAGGGTCATGAAAAGTAATGTGGATTCTTTTACGTTCAACGACTGCCTAGTTTCTTCCTGGTCATGATGATGACTGGGAAATCACGTGTTGTCCACAAACGGTAATGCTAGGGCTTCCTCCCGCGGAGATTCTAACCAATTGGCGTTAAGGCTTTCTGTCAACCTCCGCGGGGTTTCCACCTCCATGGTGTAGTAGTTAATAGCACCTGCTTTTTGCCAAATCGCCAATAGACCCAATAAGTATAACAATGGAGGCACCAGAAAATATTCAGACAGACAAAAATACAAGACCATACCGATCTCGACTACAGCCAGCCTGCAACTCCTGCCGAAAACGCAAATCCCGATGCAAGACCGCGGGCTCCTCAAGCGCATGTGCTACATGCCAATTGCATGGAACTGAATGTGTCTACCCTCGGGCGACAGATGAGATTTCGCAGCGGAATCGTACACCGCGAAGGTTGGCCGCCAAGTCAAGGCAGGATGGTGGTAAGAGCCCGGCGTCAGGACCGACTAGCCAAATACGGAAGTCTACTTCAAGCTTCAATTACAATCCGCAGGTGTTTCAACAAATCCCGGGTGCAGCTACTCACATTGCGAATACATCAGAAAATTTACCTGGGGCAACAGATCATGAGACTAGACACGAAGACCTGTTCTCCAACTTCATGGGCATCGTAGCCGAGACTGGGGATGATAGCTCTCACATAGTCAGTCCAGCAGTTGCAAACGACAACGACATCCTGGAGAGCTACTTGTCCACCATCCCAGGTGCTCGTAGAAGATGTCTGATTCGACCAAGTTTCGATTCTGGACGGGCCATCAAGCCAGTGCTGTTCAACACCGTATCAAGACGACCGTTGGGTATGAACACGAAGCAAACCCTAGCGGCGACGAAGTGTGAATATATTGAGAAATACCTCGAGCCGGGTGTGGAGGATGTTGTTGACTTGTAGGTATCAACAAGTTGATGGGACCTGGCCGGTTGTTAATATATATATATATATTGTATTTAGGTTCTTCCAAATTGCAAACATTTGTTTCCCAATCTTCGACGAAGCATCCTTTCGAAACGTCTACCTCACACATAAAGAAACGATATCACCAGCTCTTCTCTGCAACTTATACGCCAACACTTTAGTCTACTGGGGAAATTCGCCCAAATTACGCTCTATCCGCTCACCCGATGTCCGTTTCATCTGGAACCAAGCCAATGAGGCTCTCAATTCAGAGCTATTCCTGTCCCCAGGGATTTCAACCGTTATGGCAATTATTCTTAATGTCTGCGGTAGACCAAGTACATCGATGTTCGGTAATGGGGGGATGATTGGTACAGCGGTTGCTTTGTGTAATGCATTAGGTCTCAATCGCGACCCTTCGAATTGGAATATATCACCGCTGGAGAAGAGGTTTCGGATTCGGATCTGGTGGTTGGTCAATGTGCACGATTCTTGGTATGTACCGCAGCTCGTCAGCATACCTCCATCGTGCTCATCCTGTATAGGTGCAGCTTAGCATACGGAACACCACCCCAAATCAACCGCGCCCAGCATGATGTTCCTTTCCCCAAACTAGAAGACTTCTGTGATTCAAATACAACACCAGACCAAAAAGCAGCATCCTCCATCTTCATCACTCTAACGACTCTAACCGACATCCTAGGCCGCTACCTCGAACACATCTACCAAGTCTCAAAGATTAACCACCCATATCCACCCGAAATGCAATCCGCTACATACTTTGAGCACATCCTTAGCAAATGGGAAGAGTCATTACCAGATGATATACGGCGGCTGGTACTTCGCGGCACGCACCTGAATGCACCAGGAGCAGCTAATTTCCGACTGGCTTATCTAGCAGTTAAACTCCTCCTTCGACGTATTCAGCTCGATCTCGACACTAAAGACGCTGCTGTTCACGTCGAAGAAGACATAACTACCTCGCCGTTTTATCTGCAAGCGCAGAGAGCAGCCGAAGATATCGTTCATCTAGTCCAGGAACTAGACGAGTCCCATTTCCGGGGCTTCTGGATCCCCGTTAATGCATTCTCGCTCACTTCAGCTACGACATTCCTCCTACGCAGTGGTCTTCGAATGAGAACCTCAACCTCAACCAGTGGTAATGCACCACTAAGAATAGCGAGAGAGATGACAAGCACACTACATTCTCATCGATTACGTTTTTCATGGGACATTGCGGACCATTGTCTCGCTAGTTGTAGTGATTTGGCGGAGAAGATAAGTTCTGTTGAGGCTGGGGGTGATGGTATGGGGGATACGAGTTTTCTGGATTTTGAAAACCAGGTTGATATGGATTTATCAGCACTGAAAGATTTCTTGGATGGGTTCCCGGGGTTTGTAGATGGACTTGAGATGCCGATGCCTCTTTGATATACACATGCTAGACGAGGGCTAGGTGCGTTTTATTGGAGCCGCTTTCAGGCAGTCAGGTGTCTGCTGTTTAGGATAACTATTGAACGCAGATTCAGGTATGGCCAATGCGTAAAACAATGAATTCATACTAGAACAAATGGAAAGCCCAAGAGTATGAGCATGCAATTAACCGTCCATAGACCTTTTCCAAATTTTTTTTGCCTTTTAAACGTAAAAAACTAGGATCATTCCCATTGAATTGACAGCTCAGAGCTCTACAGACACGGATGCCCAGACCATAATAATTTTCTGGAAAAAATTGCTGAAACTCCGAAACCACCCTTTTACAACGACCATTTCCATATCCACTTTTTTACTTTCTGATCGCACGCTGGTAGAAAGCAAGCTCATCACCCTCCAAGATGTATCCGTCACAGCGACCGCTCTGGCCGGGGCGCGAAGCAACAACGGCGTACAGACGGCTGGACTCGAACTGTCTCTCAATAGTGGGCTCGACCTTGCCGTGGTCAGCGAAGCGAGCAGACTGCTTCTTCTGGACGCTGTTGCTCTTCTTCTCCTCCTCGGTGGTCTCAGACTTGGCCTGGCGTCTCCGGCCAATGGGCTGGCCGTAGTGAGCCTCGTACCATTGTCTGAATGGGGCGGCGTCAATCTGGACGATGGCCGACTTGGTGAGGGTGTTGGTACGGATCAGTTCGTTGTTCGAAGGGTGGTACACGACACCAATGACACGGGTCTTGCGGGAAACGCCCTCAGATCCCCACGAGAAGTTACCGGACTCGAGACGGAGGGCACGGAACTTCTGGTTGCCACCACGGGTACGGACAAGGTGGATTCTCTTGTTACCAAGACGGGTGTTGGAGGGCTGGCGACCCTTGTCGAACGCTCTGTAGGTTGGTCACCGGTAAGAATATGTTCACTTTCACTTTGCTTCCAAAGTCCCTCCACTTAAAACGTGAGCGAATCGGTTTCTGGCATACCTCTTCTTGCGGTAGAAGGCGCGCTTCGCACCGGTGGCCGAGCGCTTGTGACGCGAGTCGCGAGAAATACCCATGTTGGCGTTTGATGGAGGGGACTATTTCTTTTGGTCGGAATAATAACGGTTAGCGAGTGAAATCGAACAGTAGAACAAAACGTAGTGACAGCGAATTTCTGTTCTGATGCTGCTGGTTCCAATCCCGTCGAGTTTTCGATAACCGATATCTTTCTTTTTTTTTTTTGGTTCCCCCTCGAGTATCGACTGATCAATTGTGCACGGGGAACGATCGCGTAGACAAGTTCTTTATCGAGCAGACGAAGAAGAAACGCAAGAGATGTGCCTTGTTTCCCACCCTATCTCGCTAAGGACCACGGCGCAAATCGAACAACCGAAAACCTCTCTCGATGGCCACACAACAAGATCCAAAACCAGCAGAACAAAGCAGTAAAAACCGACAGCCACAGGAAATAAAATAGAACTCACCTCTAATCCTGCAGCCCTTCACCAGGATCGTAGCGGCAAATGTCGTTGGGTGGTCGGGGTGTTGGAGTGCTTGTCGTCGACAGTCGTGAATTTCGCAGTGTGGCTCGCTTGTCGAAGAGTTGCCCTACCCGATGTGCGCACTAGCCCACTTTAAGACTAGTGTACCACGTGACTCGTTTGAATAACCCGATAAGATAAGTTATCACTACGGGGTACTTTCTTATTTGATTCTCATCATTGGCCGTTATTATGAAGTTAACTATTATCACAACCCTATCGGTACAACCATGTTCCCCTAATGCAATCACTTGCGATTCTCCCGCTTTGTCTCCTCCTCCTTGACCATCCCCTTGATCCGTTGGAACGCTCCGAAACCCTCAATAAATGTCGAGGTCATCCACGCGAACCACAACCCCGAGAACAAGGGCACTCTATGAGGTCGCAGTCGCAAAAACGCCAACAGTCCTGACTCCAACACATGAATTCCGACCATGGCCGGGAACAACAACGGCTGAATATCATAGCAAAACTGTGTAAACGCGGGGACTTTCTCAAGCTCCAACGACTCGTAAATAATAGACCCAGGTAGGAAGTTGCTACGCTGGACGAATCCAATATATGTAGCCAGACATGTCACGAAGATGACAATTTGGAAACCCTGGGGTGCTCGATACTCTTTGATGGCGAACTCTGACAGTCCCAGACGCTGCAGTGAGTCCTTGTACATGGCCACCACGCGGGAACGAGTGTCGGAGAAGCTCTTCATAGGCGGGTCAAAGGGAACGCTGTAGCGAACGCCATCAGCTAAGATGACTAGGTCTGAGAGACTGATATCTTCCAGCCGAGCGGATTTGGCATCGCCGGCGGAAACGTGGCAGTATGCCTGAAGGTAGAGCACCAACGAATCTTGGTGGTCTGCGTTCATGTGTTTGATGATGAAGTCCTTGTTTCCGTTTGAAGCCATGGTGAAGTCGCCAAGTTGGAGTACTATTGTATTCGCTCTCTCGTCTGCAATTCGGTCCCTGGATGGTGTGGATGGATTTCGGTCTTCGTATCACCGAGTCGCGTCCGGCAAAATGGATTCAAAGTATCGAGAAGTATCTGTTCTTAGAAAACGGTTTCTTGGGAAGTAGTGTTGTCTGGCAATGAACTAGACAACGAAGATGGTGGCCAGGAATCGTCTCCTATATCGGCATCGGCTCGTCGATCAGCTAAACTCAAGCGGTTACCTCGGTTTTAAAGCGGGATCACTCTAACTGATGCACGTGTGCTTTATGTCATGCCCTCGCTTTCTTGTAATGGACGTCCACTGCAATGATATTGGCCTTGCTGTAGCACTAGCTGAAAATGTCAGAACAGAGATTCATTCCCAGGGAACGTGAAAGCGCATATATCACGTGACTTATACACCCTTCCTCATTGAGATGAGACTGATTCTCAACTCTACTTTGAGTATGAACAAAAACCGCAAGATGCCACTACAGCTCACTGGATTTCAATATATATTAACTGGCTCGATCCAGTAAGGATACCTCCTGTTTTCTATGTTTTGAAGCCCTAATGATGACAACGGGCAACACAGATTCTTCGCATAGCTTTATAAATAAAAAGCCTTTTTGCAAACATCCGTAAAGTCAAGGGTATAATCAAGCCCTACCATTGGGAGGACTACCCATCGTCTATCTCAGTTCGTAGTAGCTTCCTGCTCGATATCCCCATATGTAACCGCTCAAAATGGTCATGGAGGAAATCAAAAAGCGAGTCCGGCGGACATCGCACTGTTGAACTTTGGAAGGACTAATGATCTGCTCTGAATTAGAAGGCCAGATTATATTTATTGTAAGGGTTTATGTGAAGCATGAGAGCAGATTATCAAGGGAGGCGAAGTCCTTTCGTAAAAGATCGTCTTGGGCCGCAGCGTGATCGTTGGAGAATACCATGATGGTAACTGTAAAGAGAAAGCTAGACCGCGATATCCGAAATAACTACCCCTTTGGAGAGCGGGTGCGGCTTGTAGTCCATGGAGATGAATTGAGATATCATGGTTCGTGTTTGTATCGTCGATTGAATAGACGAAGGCTTCATGGGCGCACTGCAAAGGTCTCAACCCGTAGGACTGAAGGAAATAAGCTGTATGTGACCTTGCTTTTGCCTTCCAACATTGCTTTATATATTTTCCATGAACAGGTACCATGTAGCCCGAGTGCTGTCAGTTACATGATCATTTTATGTGAGAAGGTCATCATTATGAAATGCAAATATACCCGACAATTCCACCCCCCAGATCAACAGGGATACTTCTCATCCTTCTGCTTGATGATTGGTAATGCTAGACATGAATAGAGCTCGAGCAGGATTACCCTATGGTATTCTGCGCATCCGCACCTCCCGACTCGAGCAACTGAGGTGCATGCGTTGGTCCCTCTTAACATCAGTGCGTGAGAAGAACCGATGTCAACAAGCCGTTAGTTTAATTGGCGTATCACATTCTATATCGAGATTGCACAATGCATATTAGTTTCCGCCGACACGAGTACCGAACTGATATTCTTGTAATTGTGATTATCGGGAGTAAACTGATGCCACAAACGTCTTGAAGTGGTACTTTCTGTTTCTTTCTGCCTGCCCGTAGGATAGTCTGTCGAACAGGGATACCATCATGTAAAATCATCGTGAAGAAGCTAATTCAACTCAATGGAGACCCATACAACTGGAACCCTGGGACCGCAAGCTAAAGCAATTTCGCTTTACTGGCAGCTATAGGCTTTGAGGGTTTAAAGCCACTCAGTCAGCTTGATTGGATGAACTGTTCTCATAAGAATTTTCGCCATTGCACAACAGACCAAATACTTCAATCATAGTCTGCGATTGTATCTGGGAGTGCGTCATCCCTTTTCTACGAGAATTTACGCTCATTGTCAACCGACATTTGCTGCCTGTTACTCTTAAAGCAATATATCACGACAACATAGTCCTAGCTTGTCAGATACCTCGGCCCATATGTAGACGAACGGATGGATAGAAAGTAGGTAAATTTTGGATAATTAATAGATGAGGCAGTGAAGCTATCAGACCCCATTTAAAGGGACTGGGAATGTGACAGTAGACCTACTAGCTGTTCACTCCATACGCATACGATGGGCAGTTATTCAGTGAATATATTATATGAAATAATCATTATATCTAATCACTAAAGGGAGAAAAAGGCAGGACAGAATCCACACACAAAAAAAAAAAAAAAAAAAAAAAAAAACCATGAGAGCACAGCTGCTTCAAGTCATTCATAATTCATGCACTACATTCCTCAGCATCTCATCCATCGGTAAATAAGTATTTTGTGTAAAAACTCCCCAAGAGCGGAGGGAATACTTACAGTAAAGCCAAAGTGATATCGCCATGAATCTGCGCTTTAAGCTCAACCTCAATCTCCAGATTCAAATCCAATTTGAGCTTCATCCCTTCCTCATCATCTATGCTCTTGCCCTTTCCCTCAGCGGTATCAATGTTTCCCCCGGAGATATGATTGTTGGTTATCGACGGTCTGCCTGATTGGTATGGCTGCACGGCATTGTCTTGGGTGCCGTTGGCATCGTCATAATCATCGTCGTCGGAGTACTCGTCAGAGTACAGCTCGTCGGAGGTATAATCATCGTCGTCATCGTCAACGTAGTCGTCTTTTTGTGTCCTGCGCTGTTGTTGTTGTTGTTTTCGCGGCTGTGTTTTCTGGCTCACTTTTTGAGTTTGAGGTGCGAATTCATCATCGTCGGAGTATTCGTAGTCGTCAGTATCATAATCAGCTTCGGAGTACTCCTCCGGTTGGAGGGTTGGCTGTTGTTGCTGCTTTGTCTGTGCTGCTGTGGCCATTTTGAATACTGACTGGTGTTGATTTGGTAATGAGGATGAAGCAGTATGCGGAACAATGGAAAGGAAGAATGTGGTTGACGAGAACGATATTGGCAGACGCAATGTATGTTATGAGGTAGCAAATAATGTACACAAGATGATAACCGGAAGAATCCCAGGTGGGCAAGTGTAGACTACTATACCTCGTCCAAAAGAACGACATCATTTCGGCCGAAGCACAATCCACTTCTACGCCCATGACGTTAGCGGCGACAATCATATCTGGGGTACGAATGGGCAATGGTAAAATACAGCAGAAACATCCCAGATCAGGCGACGGACCTGAGATCGTCATAGTCCAACCAATACACTTAGTACTATTCTAAGACAGCATACGCCATCGCAAGCCGGAATAACTACCATTCTCGCTTGCATTTCCCGTCCTAGGGCGGTGTTAATGAAACATACCATGGAAATGTTCGTGGTTGCGTCGGTTGCGACAGAGCATTTCCATGGATGCGCCGAGTTGTGCCTGAGAACCGGCCTTTCCACGAGCATCGCAATAACACCTTTTAAAAACGTATCACAATTCGGACGGTATTGTAGGTACTGTGCATTACGATTTCCGGGGTGGACTGGATCCATATGCACCAGAATCAAAGTTGAGATAAATTAAACCCCATCCGCATTGACGTTGTCTGGCGTCATTCTCACAATGGCGCGTCAAAGTGGACCGACACGACTCGATGTAAAATACACAACTCTACACTGATTGGCCTCTAAATATCTGCATCTTGTGCTAATTATATTCCAATTCCACTGTATCTCCGATCAGATTGGTGGACGATCTTTCCAACGGTTTTCCGAGATTACGAGACGTTCCGTTTGGACGTCATAGCCCACCCCGTACTATAGGAAATCATATGGTTATGGCCAACTTAATGCCCGGTTCAGATGTTTCAGATACCGCGATGACGCTTGTCTGTCTTGGGTGTCTGACGTCGGACGCTAAGATCTTGTCTCCATCCCTGCCTATAATATGGATGATATGCCATAGAAATATTGCCCAAATAACCCTTTCCCTTTCCTATTCTTAAGATCTTGGGTTGTCGCTATCATAGCATTAAACATATAACTTTCCTCTTTTCCTTTCTTCACAATGTCAGACCAAGAGAACCAATCTCAACCTCCCTACCCTAATCAGGAATCTCAGAACCAGGGCGAGAATCCCTCGGGAACACCTCCCCAACAAGAACAACCCGAACAAGCACAAGAGCCAACCCAAAACCAAGATACACAAGAGAAACAAGATCAAAACACTTCCAAATCTCAGCCCAACTCTGAAACAAAACAAGAACAAGAACAACCAGAATCAAACCCCGAACCTGAACCTGAACCCGAACAACCCCAACGCCGCAGAAGAAGACCTCGCCCTCAGCCACGCTACAGACAAGACTCCGACACAGAAAACATCGACCGCAGTGAAATGGATGCACCCGCCGTAGCAGAGCGCCCCCGTCGGCAACGCCGTTCCCGCCAACAACAAAACGGCGGGCCCCTCCCCGGTCTCGGGGGTGCAGACCAAGCAGGTGACCTTGTCCAGAACACGGCCGGAAATGCCGTGAATGGGGCTACAGGGTCTGCGGGTAAGGCTGTCGGGGGTGTGTTAGGTGGTAATAGTGGTAAGGAGGAGAAGGAAGAAGGGAAGGACGAGCAGTTGCGGTTGAGGTTGGATTTGAATTTGGATATTGAGGTGCAGTTGAAGGCGAAGATCCATGGTGATTTGACGTTGGGTTTGCTGTCAGTACTGCTCTCTCCTTCCTCATTATCTTTCGCCGTTCTCGTTGCTAACTTGGTTTTCATTGTAGTAACTAACGCGTATCTGACTGTTACGAGTTCAATTGAGTATATATGAGATGGCATGTGGACTAGACTCTGAGCTCCATCTTCTGTTTGATTGTTTTGAACACTTTCGATTCTTATGTGATATATAGCATGCGCTACAGCAATGATTGACGACGTTAAACTTCCATATAATTTCACCAGGCTTTTCCTTGTATGCCAACTTTATAATCCTATGCAACCGATAAGACAAAAGGATATCCCAAACGAAAAGATATCAAGTAAACAGCCCAAAAAAAAAAAAAAAAAAAAAAAAAAAGGCATTGGATGAGACTGCCTTGGCAGGAAACCCAGACGAGACTTCGCAAGGAAATAAGCATATATCCGACTTACACAACACATCTGATCCCAACTCAATACCCAACTCACCATTCCAAGAAAAATCTGTAAGCGACTATAACCCAGCAAGATACATCAATCCATACCCAACCGTGACGATGATGGTAAACGCTGCCAAACTCGACGGGATACCTCTTGTGAAGAAATGGCGGACCTTGAGGTATCGCTGGCCGGTTTGTGGGACTTCGGTCATGATAGCGGCTATAATACCGTTAGTTACTCACATTCACATACTATTCAGAGAGACTATGGGAGCAGGGACGAAACTTACTCATGTTAGGGAATCCACTAGTCGGCAACGCCATTGCAACAGAACAAATCAAAGCACTCGCCATAACAAGCAAATTCGGATGCGGGTCATCCATACTAACACCAATCTGTCTCACAAGCGGAAGCATAATAAGCGCCGCAACAGTATGCGAGATGAACGTAGCGACGACCAGAATCAATGCCGCAAACACAATCAGCACACCATAGAGACTGAGATCCTCGACACGCGCGGTGATCTCATTTGCCAGGGTGTGGAGAAGACCTGAGGACGTGACTGATTTGCCCAGACAGAGACCGCCGGCCGCGAGGATGATAATCGTCCAGAGAAAGTTATTGAAGTCTTCCTTTGTGAGGATACCCGTACCGAAGAAGAGAATCATAGGGATGATGGCGATGACGCCCATGTCGCCGAAGACGTGCTCGAGTTGATGACTGACGCACCAAAGGGCGATGGTGGCTATGGTGACGATGGTGATGAAATATTGCACGCCAGTGAAGCGGTCTTTCACCGGTTTGATGGGAACGATAGTCGTGCCGCGGCCAGGATGGAAGGTTGCGAGGAGCAAGGCCCAAACGAAGAGGATCGAAAGGATGCTCACAGGAATAGCGATGAAGAACCATGTCCCCCAGCTGATACTCGGATTCATGTTCTGCAAGGCGATGATGTTCTGCGGTGATGCGATGGGCGAGGACATGCCTCCGACGTTGGCGGCGAGAGCGATACCCAGCACAAGGGCTTTGGCGAAGTTTGAATCAGGAGGCAGATTTCGCAGCAGGGGCTGAATGATTGAGTAACAAAGGACAGGAGACGCGACGTTGCTGATCCACATACTCAGGAACATGCTAACGAACATATTTGTCAATAGCACCACATGAGGCTTGGTCCCAGCTTTGCTTAGGACAAACATGGCCATACGACGTGCAATGTCATATTTGGACAATGCAGCCGCGATGGTAAAACCACCGAGAAGCAGCATAATGACCGGAGTCCACATGGACGCAAATGCGGCGCTAGTGGCTTCTTTCGGACCCAATCGCTGGTGAGGTTTCTCATCCGAGGTCATGATACGGAGCAGCACAACGAGGAATGGAATGAGAAGCGATGTCACAAACAAAGGGACAACCTCTGTCGCCCACAAAAGACTGACAAAAATAAGCATGGCCAGGCAGTTCTGCTGCTCCGGTTTCTCCATGATCGGAACTGCGAGCAAGATGGCAAACACCACGAATATCAAAATCAGCGCTGCAAAGCTCAAGCTGCACATCCATTGGGGGATATTATAGCGGCCTAGAGGTGTGCTGACTTCCTTGGTCCGAATCTCCAGCTCATCGCCCTGTCGTTGGGCTGCGGCCGGATCATCATCCGCTCCTAAGAGCGTCCGGCGGATACCGACGTTCGCAGCCTGCGCCTTTCTCTCAATGCCAATCATTTCCCTCCAGACGGTATTCCTTTCCCAGATGACATGCTCCCGCAAATGCAAGCGGAGCTCCCGTCGCGCCATGTGCAGGTTCCCTGTTGTGACCACATCCGCATAGATATGTTCAATGTGGTCGATCTTCCCCTTCAGGTCCTCAAGGACAGGATCGGTAAATGGATAGGCCGGAGAAACGGTAGAGTTCATGTAATCCCGTCGTAAGCTGCGGTCGAGAATCTTGTCGTACTTTTTCAATGCCTTCGAAAATCCAGTCTTGTTTAGTTGGACATACGACTTGAGACCACAAAGACTGACATAAACATCGACCACTCGCTTCTTCAACAAAATTCCCGTGCTATGGAGCTCTTTGAGTTTGGGGTCCGACAAAAATTGATCATCTTGATCAAGCAGCCGACTGGACTGCATTAACCTAGAGTCTCCCAGGAACTGGGAGTCACCCAACTCGCTCGTGTGGCCATCCCCCGGGTTCGTGGATTCCGCATACTGTGAACGCAACCTTCCCTGGGCCTCAGATGGAGCCTGTTCGTCATCACTGTCGGCATCATCATCTTCTTCTTCACCTCCGATAGTGTCACTGATACCACTGCGACTCCGGTTATTGCGGAATATGCTATCAGGTCGCCCGACACTCGCCCGTCGAGCTTTAATCATGCTCTCGGTCACGGGATCCATATTGACACCATCTGCCTGAGCAGCATAATCTTCCGCCTCTCTAGTGACATCCTCGACTTCATCGAAGATATCCGATTCCTTGAACTGGAAGAACGAGCATATCTTCTCCAGTTCAGCATCGAGGGCTCGTCTGAATACCACGTCCGAATTCGACGAGTTCGAATCGTTCAGCAACGGTGCGGATTCGGTATCAGTGTATGGCTGGCCGTTTACTCGACGTGATTCCTGTTCGAGCGAGTATATTCTGGTAGTCGATCCTGTAAGCTTCATATTCCACCGTAACATAATATGACACCAGTGAATAAAAAGCGGAGTGGAATCAAGCTCACAATTTCTTCAAATTACTATACGCAATATAATACGCACTCCAATCTGGAACCGCATTAAACTGTAGACTGTGCGAGAACTTCATCTTGGGCTCCGTTCCGTCTCCTCGGTTTCGCTGCTGTTGTCGCTGTTGCTGTCGTTGTCGAAGAGCCTCACTCCAGTATTCCACCTGGTCTGGTGAAAGATGTGGTAGCCTAAAGATATTTTCTTTCTCGTCTGTGCTCTTGAATTTGCCTTCGAGTTCGTCCCAGCTGTCTTGTAATCTCCTATCAACCGACCACCGTCCAATCGCCTGGGGTTCACGAGTACCCTGTCCTGCTGCTGCTGCTGTTGTTTCCGCAGGCGGGCCCGATTCGTCTCGCAACAATTCGACTAACTCGATGTCCTCGTCAGACACGTTGCGGTGGTCGTCGAGGTCGTTGACGTCGTAGCGGTGACGGCGAAGGTGATGGTTGTCCGGCTCAGCGAAGGCACCCGTCGCAGACGCGATGTGTGCCGCGTTTCGCCCGGCAGCATTCGACGACACGGTGTCGGATGAGGGGAGTCCAGCGAAATGAAAGAGAAAAAGTGTAGAGAAAAGACGGTGGGACTGTACTTGTGGATGGGAGTTGACCGGGGTGGATGTAACTCGAATCACGAAGGCCGGTGCTTACTGTACTGATCTTGGCGTGAGCACGCCAATCAATGATGACAGTTCAAGAATGTGTTCAGATGACTACTACTGATTAATATATATTCATTTAGATAGTTGTACTCCGTAGAAAGGAATATAATCGCAGTACCTTGTACCTTATATATGCAGGTCCTGAAATCCTTGCTGCTACTACTACTCGATATATACGGACCATCGGAGAACTACGATTAGACTCACAACATGGAATGTACAATGCATGTTTTGCTCAAAATGACCCTAGACTAAAATTACAAACAGAAGAAACCAAAGAAAGCACAAACACCAGCATTTCCCCGTGTATTCCACATGATATAACCGTGACCTTCATACACCACTCATATTATGCCTTCAAAACTTAACGAATCCTCTTTCCAAGATTGGCACGGCCTGCGATACCAAGCTTGTGCACTTGCTCGCGGCGATCCCACACACCACTGCGGCCCTCTGCAACTGCCAGAACTTCCTGAGCGACCCGGTTGGCAAACTTGCTGTCGCGTCGCTTCTTCGAAGCATCAATGATCCATTGGATGGCGGTTCGGCGACGCTGTCTTTCCGACAAAGGCACAGGAATCTGGACGGCCGCACCACCACCAGCGATACCCTTCTGGCTACGGATCTTGATCAGGGGAGTAACCGAGTCCACGATCAGGGTCAGGTAAAGCACAGGGTCGAGCGGCAGTTGAGGGGCGGGAGGGCCGGGGAGGAGACGGCGTTTGGGGTTGACCTGAGGGGGAGAGGAAGTTCGTAGTGTATCCAAGATGTGGGCCATATTCTGCTAGATAATTAGCCTCCTGCGCAGACAGATAGAACCGATTGTATGTATACCTTCTGAGCAAGACTCAACTTCCCATCTTCCATAAGCAGCTTGGTAAACTGTTCCAAAAGCGGTTCATATCGTGATCGAAAGTTGTCGGTCTTAGTCAAAGGCTTTGGAGCAGAGAACTTCAGACCGGCGAGCTCGGCCGCTTGGAAGTCGACATTGGCGACCATATCGGCAACCAGGGAAGCCGAGGCATCATCAGGTTTGGTGTTTTTCTTCTGCAAATTTTCCAGACGACGGGTCGAGGTCGAGAAGGAGCGGCTGCCGGACGGTTTCTTCATCATATCCTGCATCACCTTAGGTGCGTTCTTCCTAGCCTTTTCGTCGCGCTCGAGAATCTATAGAAAAGTAAAACCGGTCAGACACAATGCATAATGGCCACATGGCAGGCAGAAATACCTCCGAGATGGGAGTTCCCTGCTCCAATTCCGGCGAACTCGGAATCCCATCGCATCGCTTTTCCTTCGACATGATCCGGTCCGTTGCGGCAGCTTCCTCGCTAACATGAGGCAACGCATCCTCCGTAGGACCCTTCAGTCTATCCGCCTCCTCTGGTGTCTCCTGTTTCTTATCCGATCCCGACGAATTCCATCTTTTTTGTAGACCGACGGCATTGCTGGACCGGTGCGGGAGGTTGGCGAGGATACTCTGCCGCGCATTGACAGAGGGAGTAGACGAGCGTAGGACGGGAACGGCCTTTCTGGCCGAGAAAAGATTGAGTCGCGGAGGCATCTTTCTGGCTCTTTTTGGACTGTTAATGGCAGTGATGATTGAATCCCCGCCGAAATCAAGGCTGGTCACAGGACGACAATTTTCCGCTGAGTCATCAATACCAAGAATCTCTAGTTAACTATAGGACTACAGAGTACCAGACCTACTCCAAAATGAAGCGTTTTTGATTCCGTGGCTAGGAGTTCCGATTGCGAATGTCAATCAGCTCATCTAAGCCTTTTCTTCCAAATACTTTCTGCTATAAAACAGAAAGGAGGCAAATCTCAATATAAGTCGCCTGTGGTCGTTGCTATTCAATTGGGCTTATTGCCTGTTTTGTTTATTCCCGGGATCATAGCATGTACAGAGCTGAGCCCTGGTTACGCGTAGTGCTTTTTACAGGATAATCCATAGATTACGAAGGTCTCATTATGAAAAGGTCCACTGAACATACCAACCAATACTCAATTTCACCAGATCCTAGGCTTCGATCTTTCAACCGAATGGATCAAGGCTCCATCTTCTTTTTCTCCAACCACCTCCTCAAGTCAAAACTCTTCTCACTGAACAGCGATAGGTCTGCGTTCTAAATAAAGATAACCTCACGAGTTCTAGTACCATCATCCTCAAGGTGTATGTGACAACCTTTCCCCCCTATACACATGCGTTTCATAAGCAACCAACCGATTCACTTCTTTCTCTGGCTTGACCTTGTACGCAACGCCTGAAATTCTCTGATACGCAAACTCATTTATAACAGCGGGATATTCACCTCACACCTTGAGAGAGTGCCCTTCCATGTAAGCAGGACGAACTTTTGGCTAAGACTAGTAGGATAGTTGAGGACCTCGGGGCCAGAGTTGCTGGGTTCATCAAGTTGTTGTAGAAGTAATAAGCTTTAAGCGTTCTGGCTAAAAGGAGGGATCCGAGTACAGTTGGGTGTGAATGATTTTGTGGACGATTAGGGGGTTCGTGGGGGGTTGTTTCTATTTTGACGAGGTTTGCTGCTTAAGAGTTAGCTTTTCTTAGGGATACGATATGCAGTAAGGATTACTTTGTATGTACTAAAAGCAATGGCATTAGTTGATGCCTGCGCAGTCTTACATATGTCGAATGCCTTAGGCCTTCATCCATTTTCTTAGCACTTTATATGGGTGTTCACGTGTAGAAAGAGTAGGATTAAACAGATGACACGAAGTTGCAGTAAGAGAAACAACATAGATCGTAACAACGCCAACGTTAATAAGCTAACATCTCATGTGCAACTTTTATCCAAAAAAAAAAAAAAAAAAAAAAAAAAAAAAAAAAAAAAAAAAAA